>NC_050447.1:102307311-102522311 GCF_903995425.1 Onychomys torridus
GCTCCCCTCCCATACCCTCCACTCTCTGACTCCCTTTGTGGGAACTCTGGCTCAAGTTGCAGGGAGATTCTGATCAGGGAAAGACCTGGACTGGAAACAGCAGCAAAGAGTCTGGGCATTTGTGATCATCTGCATATACCAAGTAGCCCTCCCTCCCTCTCACAGATGGAAGACTGCAAAGTCACCAGTGAGTTGCCTTTGCCCTGGAAAGAGGAGAAAAAGAAAACAGAGGTCCCAGCCAGCCCCTAGACTAAGGCACCACACTGGTGGCCTCCAACAAAGGGTCCCCACATGTGGCTATTCAGACATCCAAATGCTCCCGGGGCACTAAGGGACTCAGTTTGCACCTTGATTTGCCCTTAACTAGTTACAGGAGTTACACAAGGCTAGTGGGTATTTTACTGGACAGCACAGCTTGACAACCATCTGCTAGTTTACAGGACATAAAAAGAATAAAAGAGCATGATGTCATCAGCAAACCTTTCAGAAAAAGGAAAATCTGCAGCAGGCTTTCTTCAACAGAAGAACTGAAAGAGAAAAATGGAGAAAGGTAAAAGGGACCTATAGATGAATCAAAGTCTAAAGGAGATATTAACTAATTGCAATAAGGTGTTAGTTGGACCAGTATTAAAAGAAAGATGCAAAGAAACTTTTCAACAGGATCGGAGATTTGAAAACTGCATATTTGTGCTAATATTAAGGAATTACTGCTATGTTTTTAAAATAGAATGGTATTTTTCATGTGTCTAAAAGTAGATTTTATATTCTTAAGGTAAACGGTGAAATATTTCAGGATGAATGGTACGGTATCTGGGATTTGCAGGAGGAGAACACATGGGTATATACACGAAACTAGATGTGCTATTGATTGGTCATGGCTGAATGGCAAACACATGAAGATTCTCTATATGTGATTCAGTATACATATCATATGAAGTTTATCTTTTCACTGAGAGGTTTATTTGAAGATGTTTCCTTAAACCGTAATACAAACCTGTAGCCTATGTGCAGTGGTTGAAAATTGACTGAATTTCATTTGTAGATTAATTCAAATTTTAGCACTGTTTGCAGATGCAAAATTTACCAGGGGAGAGTTGTACACACAGTACCATACCCTACAATGGTACCTTTTATAGCCATTTAGAACAAATTACAGGCTAGAAAGAGAGCTCAGCAGTAAGACGCTGGGATTTCAGTTCCCAGTCCTGTGTGGTGACTCACAATCTCCTATAATTCAATTTCCAAGGGATTCTATCCTCTCCTCACATTTCCTCCTGCACACATGTGGGCCAAATAAACTCACATAGAAAAACACACAAGCACAGGGAGAGAGGGAGGGAGGGAAGGAGGGAAGGAGGGAGGGAGGGAAGGAAGGAGGGAGGGAGGGAAGATGTCTTTAAAAAACAATGAATTGAGCCTACATATGTGCTACATTTTCTATCAAATGGATATAAAAATAAGAAGAGATTTTCATGTGCATTAGTTATTTCCATGTGCATTAGTTATTTTCATGTGCACTAGTTATTTTGTGGAATGTATGTGAATGCCTAATTTAACAGATACAGCTCCATGAACTTGAAGAATGGGAAGAAAGAACATATAGTAATGGTACTTCCCATTTGGGGTTAGAAATTTCTTCAGAGAGATGAGTGGGTTTGGTATATTTCACATTTATAATTTAACAAGAGAAACTATGGTAACATCAAAATGAATGATAAAACATAAAAAAGCCAAGAATATCTTATAAGTGCTTTAACTCAATATTGTACTAAACATCCTATCCAATGACATAAAGTAATAATAATAATCACATTAAGAATAATAAAAATAGTGATAAATTGCTAGAAACAAAAATGTCTAACTGTCCACATTAGTATAAATTGTCTACATAATAAATCTATATAATCTAAATGTTAATAGAATTAAAAAAGAGGTTAATTAGGTTCTTGAGTATATTAAAAATTCAAAATCATTGAGTAAATAATTTTTGAATTATTCAGAACACATAATAGGAGGGCCAGGTACAGTAGGTCATGCCTATTATCCTCATGGAAAGTGGAGGCAGGAGGAATGCCGTGAGTTTGAGACCAGTCTGAAGTGCATAGTAAGTCCCAAGTCCATCGAAATTGCACTGTGAGTCCTTGGCTCAAATAATAAAGAAATATAGTGGGAAAAAATAACTTACTAACAACAGGAATTCAAGGTACACAGTTTCAGAAATTCAATGAAAGGTAATAAAATTACTGTTAAAAATGAAGGAAAACAGTTTGTAGAAACTTGTGTTTACGAATGGATAAAGTCAAAAGAAAAATAATCTCAGTTTTCCTCAAAGTAACCTGAAAAGTAAATACCATGCTAATAAAAACAATAGCATGGCCAGCATGGTCTACAGAGTGAGTTCCAGGACAGCCAGGGTTGTTACACATAGAAACCCTGTCTCAAAAAAACAAAAACCAATTGCATGTAAGTGTGCCATGGTAGCACATGTTTATAATCCCAGCTCTTGGGAGACAAAGGCAAGAAGTTCAGGAGTTCAATACCAGCCTCAACTACATACTGAGTTCAAGACCAGCCTATCTCAAAAATAAAAGATAATGCTATGTAGAGAATATAATAATCCAATTTTAAGATGGGTATGCTCAAAACACATACACAAACAACTAAGAACACTGTGAAGAACAGCCCTTCTGGGAAGGCTATGACAAGAAAGGAGACTTCTTGTGTGAATTCATAGTCTTTGAGACCAATGAACACAGTGTAAACAGAATCAGCTCCAAGAAGAGTCATAAAGACTTAGATATGAGAACACTCCTCTCAAAGGAGGCAAAAGCATGAGGCATTAGCACCTGCAGCCAGCCTAGGCTATAAAATAGAATCATGAATGTATGAAATTGAAGTGTATCAAAGTGTGCCATGGACTAAATAAATGGGTCAGTGGGTAAGTCGTGCTTGCTACACAACTCTGACCATGTGAGTTTACCCCCCAGAATACACGTAAAATAAATTGGGCACCATGGGTCCAGTCTGCAATCCCAGTCCCAGAACCCCACAATGAAATAGGAGATGGAGACAGAAAAGTCACCCACATAGTTGCAGAAACAATAGAGACCCTGCCTCACAAAGTGGAAGCAGAGAACCAACCCTCAAAAAGTTGTCCTCTGACCCACGATGGCACATACACACCCATACTCACACACAAATAGATAGACAGATAGTATTTAAAAAGGAAAATGTTGCCTCAAAGTCTCATATAGAGTGCTAGAGAACACAACATGAATGCACAGATGCAGGCATAAAGGAATACAGGAAACCACAGAATCATGTGGGAATGTTCCCCAGGAGCGACAAATCTTGTGGCACTCAGAAAGACAAAGACATCCACAGGTACAGCCTACACACACAGCTCCAAATGAGCGAGTAGTGACAGTGAGCAGGGGTGCCTGACGCACAAACACCACACAAGTCCCAGTGAGATGGACCCAGGAGCAGACCGAGCCTGTAATAGTGGGAAGTGGAACAAGGACAAGGTAGGGAAATGAACTAGATTTTAATTCACATTTAATCAAGAGACACCCACCCACCTCCTTCCCTCTGTGTCAGACACAGAGCTAAAGTGGACACTGATGGCCCTGACCACCAAATGACAGGCTACTCAACTCCATACTCATCTTCATGAGCTACGTGATTGTGTGGCACTGCTGTAAGCTTCTTGAGCCCTGGACTTGAAGCCAAATGCATGGGTAAGGACTGCATCTCCAGAAAAGCCAGGCCCCAAGTACATCTGGGCTCCACACTTACAATGATCTCAAATACGTTACTTAGCATATTTGTGCCTTGGCATCCCAGGAGGAAAATGTGATGATAACAGCACCTCCCTCCCAGGACTAATGTGAACATTTAAAATTTTAATATGTGGGAAGCACTTAGACAAGTACTCAGGAAAGCCCAGGACACTCAGCACACTGGGACTCTCATTATTACTTTCTCACAGAATGCCTCTGGGCCCAAGTCCTCGAAAGCCCTGAGCCGCTGCCTCTTCCCCTCAAAACATAATATTCCTGTCTTCATAACATGCTGGATGGCTTGTGGAAGGAAATAAAGGGGGAAATGGCTTCATAAATTGCCAGTGTTGTAGCTGGAGCAGTTATAGAACTGAATCCCACTGTATTTCAAAGAGTCGTGGGCTCTTTTCTTGTGGAAATTGATATTCGTTAACTCCCTGGGCTACTGAGAACCTGGCACAGCAATTTTTAGCACAAAATTAGCCACTCTTGCTTCATACTAAGTAATTAAAGGAATGTTCTTTGGAAATCTAGCACATGAATCAGCTGGGTACAGTAGATGGATACCTAATCATGAGAGGGGTCTAAACAATTAAACAATTTAGTGAAGCTTTAGCAAGAACATGAGCTCACACATGCCAACAAGTGCAGGGAGAAAAGCCCTCCGCCTTTTAAAGTGCTGTATGCCATCCATGTCTGTTATCTCACTGTTCACCCTTTTTTTTTAACATAGCAAACATGGGGCAATTCTTTCTTCTTTCTTTCAAGTTCATCTTGGGATATGAGGAAATATGATGCACTAATGATTATTGGTGATGGAGGCTGGCTGGAAGTTTTCAAAAGCAAAACTACAGGATACAAATACATTAAGGGGAAATGGGTGGTCTTCAAGTCAGTCTCTCTCGGTGGCCTCTTGGTCCACCTTCAAAGCTGGCTACTTTGTGCATTCGCTCCATCTGCCCCCTTTTTCCTTTAAGATTTGAAACAGGATCTCATTTTGGAGCCTACTCTAGCCTGGAACTCTTGACAATCCTCCTGTCTCAGCTTCCTGAGTACTGACACTGCAGGACCCCCACACCCAGCTCAGATCCAAACCTTATGCTCCTCACACTCTTCCCCTATGTTTTCCACTTTAAGGAATTAGCTCTCTACCAAATGAAAGGGTAGAAGAAGAAATAACATGTTGACTTAGCCAGTCTAGCTACATTCAGACAGTGCTGATAAAGATGTAGAAGGAAGAAGAGCTGAGTGTGAGGGCTGAAAATCACTTCCAAGTTTTTTGTTTTTTTTTTTAAATGCTTTATGAGTGAGTGATGAGGAGCCAATAACATCGCATGAGCTTTGGAATGATGCTCCAGAATCTGGCCATGTTGGTTACTTGTTGCTTTATGGAGACACAACTTGATTGTCAAATTCATTAGTCTGGTAAAAGTGGTACATGTTTGGTTTGGGTCTGATTGGTATGAACTGGCATCCCTACCAAAATCTTACATTAGAAGCTTACACAGGCACTCAGAACACAGACTTGACCTATGATGCCCTAGCAGGTGTATCCAACCTGAGGCCCACAGGCCATGTGTGCTCAAGGACACCCACGAATACACCCCAACACAAAATTGTAAACTTACTTAAAACCATACCTTTCCTTTTTAAAAATTGAGGCTAGAGAGATGGCTCAGCCTTTAAAGGCTAGGCTCACAACCAAAAATGTAAAAATTGGTAGTTCAATGTCATGGTTCTCAAGCACCAACTTTGAGATGACAATGCTGCATCACAATGTCAAAAGGCTGGACCCCCCTTACAACAGCACTTAAGAAGGAACGCTAAGACACTACTTAGAACAAAACCTTGATTCTACTTCTGTATCCATCTATATGGAAAACCTTAGACTTGCCAGAATATGTAAAGCCAGTTCCAGACTGACAAAGTCTCACTTTGTGAAAAATAAAACTATAAAGCTTCCCGAACAATAACACAAGAGACACACTCTATCATTTAGAGATTTAAAAAAAAAAATCATACCGAGAATACAAATGCCAGACTGTGACAGAAAAGGCTGATGAATATCACTAGTGAATGTTGAAACCTGCTCATCAAAAGGCACCACTATAAGACAAGAAGATGAAGCAGGGAATGGGTGAAGCCAAGCCACACACCACGAAGACCCCATTTCTAGAACAAACAGAACTTTAGAAGTGAGAAAGAAAGAAGAAAATTTGAAAAGGCTCATCCAAACAGGAGACGGAAACATGTGTGAAGCACAAGAAACAAAGGGTACACGTCATGGTGTGCCCAGGAACACTTGTGGGGGCCAACAGAGGGCATTAGATCCCCTGGAGCTAGAATTATAGGCAGTTATGAGCCATTGGTTATGGGTGAGTACCAGTAATTGAACTCCTGTCCTCTGAAAGAACAGGAGCAAGTACTCTTAACCACTGAGTCATCTCTCCAGCTCAGCCATGGGGTTTTACAGAATGGCAAAGCTTCATGTTTGCTCTCTCTTTCTGGTGCCACTGTGATATAAGGAGCTTGGGCCACAAGCTCCTGCTACCAGGAACTCTACCATACCTTCCCACTCATGACATACTATGTCTCCTCAAACTGTGAGCCCAAAAAGTTCCCTTAAAAAGGGAAGTTGTAAATACATACGTACCACAAGACATGTAGGAAAATCTTCATAGCAACAGCAAAACCTGAAATTAACCAGTGGCCACTGACATAGTAGATAAGTATCTGAATTCATATCGTTGGATTTTAGGTAGCTTAATCCTAATGTTTTTGATGCTGTAACAAATGCCTATATGCACATTGTAAAGGAGGAAGGATTCCTTGTAACTCGTGGGCCTGTCATTGGCAGGAGACACTGTTTTGGCTCTGGGGCAAGGCAGCTAATACAGCCATCGGAAAGCAACTCAACTACAAGAAAACAGGGAGGGAAGGAAGAGGCCAGGATGAGAAACTGTTCTCCCAAGACATGCCCCAATGCCCTGTTTCCTCCCACTATGCCCCACCCCCTCCCATTCCTAGCCCCTCCACATGCTGTCAGATTATGAATCCATTAGTATGTCAATTCATTCACAGAGTGAGAACCCTTGTGAGCCAATAACTCTCAAACCCACTCTGGCAACCAAGCTTCCAGTACAGGAGCCTGTGGAGGACATTTATGCTCTGATCACAGGCTTTGACAATCAAAATTAAAATGTTAACATCTTGAATTTGGCAAACACGTTCAGTTAGGAAGGGAAAAAAGGACAGACTCAAAAGAATTTTAATACAATGATATTCTGTTTATGGATAATTCAGTCTTTCCAAAGGAAGTCCTATGAACGCTTTCTGAAGCCCTAGAAGAATCTAAGCTCTTAGTAAATGAGAAAGTTAAGTATCGATTGAACATACTCCTTTAACGTTAAATTTAAAGGAAAATAAATGCTTCATTTACTTGACCCTAGTCGATTCTAGAATTTTACATTACAGATATGACAGCATTTAGCACATTACCCAATGTAGAGTTATCTGTAATGGTAAAGCATGAGTGTCCAATGGCAGAGGAATGAGAGTCACAGCTTGAAACTAGTTAGTGAAATACTACAAAGCAGTAAAAGGAACACTAGTGAAGAGCCAATGAGCTACGCAAGGCTACCCATAACATTAAAAGGATGATTAAAAACAGACCAGAGAAAAACACAGCAAAATTTCCAAAGTATTCAAGTAGCTTGAGAGTGGGGGGAACTTAGCCTGTTAGTTTTCTTTCCATGTAACAAATACTCGAGATAAAGAAATCTGAAAAGAGATAAAGTGCTTTTTGGCTCGGATTCCTGGACTTCAGTTCAGCAGGTTGGCTTGGGGTTGAAGGTGCCCATGGTAAGGCAGCATACCCCACCCTGATGGTGGGCTGCACATAGTGGGGAAAGCTGCTCACCTCATGGCTGCCAGGAAACGAAAGAGGGGAAGGGGCTGGGGTCCCAACACCCACCAAAGCTATGCCTACTCCATGACTGAACCTCCTCCCGATAGTGTTCTCCCCTTCAAGGTTCCAGCATGTCCCAAAAAGCACCATGTGCTGGGAATCAAATGTCCAATAGATGGGCCTTTCAGGCAAATGATTCAAGCAACAGGGTGATTTCTCCTCCCTTTATATTATTATAGAACGTGTGGATCTGTATTCCCTGCATCTGGGGAGGAGAAATGAAAACATTCTATGTGATTCAGTTAATAAGACATGTACCTGACCACATACAACAGCCTTCTGCATAGAGAGTAACTACTATTCCCTGACCTGCCTGCATGGACTTGTGCCTTCAAAGTTCACATCTTTTACAAAGTCCAACTTTGTTCATCAAAGGCAGATAAATGTAAGCTACTGATGACCTGGAGCAGAAAACCTAAATTTTCAGTATGTGATGTGATGTGTTTTCATATGTATATGGGTGCGTGTGTGTGTGTGTGTGTGTGTGTGTGTGTGTGTGTGTGTGTGTGTGTAGGCCATAAGGCACCTTAGGTCATACCTCAGGTGCTACCTACTTTTTTTTTATTTATTTGTTTGTTTGTTTGTTTGTTTGTTTGTTTTTTGAGCTAGGGCCTGTCATTGGCTTGGAACTCACCAAATAGGCTAGGGTTGGCCATCAAGTTTCAGGTATCCTCCCACCTCTACTTCCCCGAGGTTGGGATTATAGTTTCCAGACTTGGCTTTTTCTAATGTGGGTCTTGGAATTAGACTAAGGTCTTACCTACCAACTCCATCTCCCCAGCCCAGGAATAGTTTTAAATTTCCCTAGCTCAAGAATGAAAGAGGAAAGGTGTCCATATTCTCCTTCTTCATCTGGTGACACTGGAACCCACTCAAAGGTGGTGGGGGCCTGGTGTTTAGGTTTGAATTACATGAAAAGAACACTACGCAAACACAAGCCTCTATGCCACAGTTTAATGGCTATAAAAGAATATAAAACCTATTTCTATCTCATGCAGCCGAGAATCTCGTTTACCAGACACATAATACAATTAAAGCCAAATGAAAAGACAGCCATGAACTACACATTTATAGTCAGTACCAGGACCCCTCTTTTTCTAGACTCTAACCAATCAAGGGCTTGAAACCTAGAACCTACATGCATCGCATCCCTTGGCCAATAGGATTCTAAGCGAAGGTTCTTTTGAAGAAAGGTGCTTATATGGACCTGAAGGATGATGTGAGACATGGGCTTTTGACTCTGGCAGCTACTACACAGTCTTAGCACACGGGCATCTGCAGCAAAAGAAGAAACTGTGGCTGTTGATGGACCAGTGCTGGGCACAGGAACATGCATTCTGCCACTGGCAGTCAGAGCACCATCTGGGCTAACACCTCTGCATCTGCCATTCATCAGCCCTGCTGTCTTTGTAAGGGTTGTAACCCAATTCCCTGAATTCCATCCCTTTCTGTTGGACATACATAAAAGGGCTCGGGTCCCTTGAATGATCTACGACTCAAGACACAACAAACACACATTCTTTGATTTGGTCTCCTTGCAAAAACAGCTAAAAATATTTCTAGTTTTCTATTTCCTGGACATCTATGGTGGGTTTCTTCTTTCTTAATTGCCTAGAATGTGAAAAATAGGAACAGAAGAAATAAAATTTCTGTCCCAAACATGAGATGCATACATCCTCAGATGGCCCTGGGGACAGGAATGGCAGATTAAGGACAGAGTGAAGGTCCCTGGGTAGAAGACAATTCTATAACATATGAAGGATTGCCCAGGCCCTGAAGTAAGCCTGCCCAAACTGTCATTGTGTGTGTATAACATATGTCATGTGCCTTTCTAGTTTCCTACTTCCTCATAAAAGTCTCTATTGTCATTCTATATATACATAAATTTATTTATATTTCATAACCCAGAATACCTAAAACCATGTAGAGCTCATGACCAATATAAAAACGATGATGGCCCCCACAACTGACTGCTTTCAAGTCGAAGGAAGCAGCTGTCCCGTGTTCACTCAGGGTAGGGCAGACTCTGGTTCCTGGGTCAGATGGAATAAACACACTTTACTCATCTCTCCATTAGAGAGAACTACCAAGCCTGAGCAGAAGACACCGCATGGCTATCGGAAAACTCAGAGATGTGAACAACCAATGACAGAAAGCCAAGGAACCTCAAACACAATGAAACTAGCAACAGAAGCAATTGAGCTGGAAATCCAGAAGAAATGCTGGACAGGGGTGGGGGTGAGGAGTGGTGAAGCTGGACAGGGTTGAGGGTTGGGGAGTAGTGAAGCTGGACAGGGGTGGGGGTCAGGAGTGGTGAAGCTGGACAGGGGTAAGGGTCAGAGAGAGGTGGAGTTGGACAGGGGTGAGGGTCAGGGAAAGGTGGAGTTGGACAGGGGTGGAGGTCAGGAGTGGTGAAGTTGGACAGGGTTGAGGGTCAGGAGTGGTGAAGCTGGACAGGGGTGAGGGTCAGGGAGAGGTGGAGTTGGACAGGGGTGAGGGTCAGGGAAAGGTGGAGTTGGACAGGGGTGAGGGTCAGGGAAAGGTGGAGTTGGACAGGGGTGAGGGTCAGGGAAAGGTGGAGTTGGACAGGGGTGAGGGTTGGGAGTGGTGAAGCTTGACAGGGGTGGGGGTCGGGGAGTGGTGGAGTTGGACAGGGATGGGGGTCAGGCAGTGGTGGAGTTGGACAGGGATGGGGGTCAGGCAGTGGTGGAGTTGGACAGGGATGAGGAGGTGGGGAATGACAGACAACTCAGCTCTGGCCCATGGAACTCACAAGGAATCTGCTAACATTGTGTATCGTGGAAATCTCCATTTAGCTATTTCTCTCCACTTTTGTCTGTCTCTCATTGTACTTGACCCTGGAGACATACACAAACACACACATAGACACATGGGAGGGGAGACCAGAGACAAAGACAGAGACAGACCTGATGATATACTATTTATAGGAAGCTCATTTGAAATACCTTTTTATGGGTAGATTTTTTTTTTTAAAGAGTTAAAAGGAATATAAAGATAAACACAAACAGGAAAATAATCTAAACAGAAAAATAGCAAAAGACATAAACAGACATTTCTGTAGAAGACATGCAGGGAGGGAGTGAAAAGGCACATGTAAACATTATTAGCCATCAGCAAAATGCAAATTAAAACCACAATATGATGTTGCAATACACCTATCAAAATAGTTAAAACTTAGCAAAAAAAAAAGTCCTGGAAAATATGAAACAGGCTAGATCACATGTCCACTACAGAGGGGATATAAAGTGATTTGCTACTCTGGAAAACAGTTTAGATGTTTCTCATGATGCTAAACATTGGAAAAGGACTCAGCAATGACACTCAAAACATCCAAGTTGGTTGAGTCTACAACACAGGGAGAAAGGCAATCTTAAAAAATCACATGCTGTATAACACTACTTATGCTACATGTCAAGGAGTGGGAAACTGCAGAAATGAAAAATCAGTGGCCAGCAGGAACCAGGGACTTCAGGGTTCAGGCGGTACAGAAAGACAGAGAAAGATGGACATGGTTATAAAAGGTCAACGTAAGAGATGTAAGCAGCATGGGATGCTCTAAACCTCAAAAGGCAGCAGCAGACAAACAAGCCTATCTGTATGATAAAGTCATGTCAACTAAATGCATACAAATGTACACATGCTATATGTATACAGAAAGATACAGAAACAGAGTCCTTAAAAACGTAAAATTTGAATTAACGTCAGTGATTTGTTAATTTATTCGTGCTATTTACTGGTCATGCTATAATGCTCTGTTTGTTAAGATAACTGCTTTTGGATACAAATAGGTAAAGAATCCATATAATTCCCTATACTTACATGTAAAATCTGTAATTTCTTGAAGTACAAACATTATTTTTAAGTTAAAAATAAAACCAAAATTAATAGCTGTGTTGATATTAGACAAAGTAGACTTCAGAACAACTGAAATCACCACAGGTAAGTAGAAATATCATATAATCAAAAAATAGTCACCAAGAAAATAAAGATCATAAATATACATACACAGAACATAGCTTAAAATATGTGTAAAAAAAAAAATTGGCTTTAAAAACTAACAACTAAGTCTGCAGCTACAACCAAAACAGAAAACCAGGAAGGTGAGCAGAGAACTATCAAAATAATGAACTGAAACTAGTTGGAATGCACAGGACTTTCCAACCAACACCCAAAAAAAAAAGCATTATTTTTATAGGAAAAATTATTCAGCAAAACAGGTAATACATTGTATCCTAAGAAAACAGCAGCAGGCCACCTTACAATTTTCTAGTCTACAATGCTCATTCTTGGGTGATGACATAATTAAACGAACAATAAGGAATCTACAAATGGTTAGAAATGAAAAATCCACATGTATGTCTCATGAGGTATTAAAAGAGCACTTTTTAATAAGATTACTTCACCTTAGTTTATCTATTCATCTTCTTGCTATCTATTATTTTTCTAAACATGAAACATTGTTTATTTTTAAAATATTTTTATTAATCCTTTGAGAATTTCAGGCAATGTATTTTGAATATATCCACCCGCAATTCGTCACATCACTACCCTCTCCAGCCCACCCTCCCTTCCAACCCAACCTATCAAGTTCCATTTGTGTTGCACAACTTGCCTGCATGCATGCCTGTGACCACATGAATGCAGGGCCTGCTCAAGTCAGAAGAGGACATTGAGTCATCTGGAGCTGGAGTTCCAGACAGTTTTGAGCTGCGATGTGGGTGCAGGGACCGCTGGAAGAGCAGCAAGTGCTCTTTACCTCTGAGCCATCTCTCAGGCCATAGACCCTGCCCACCTAGTCTTAGGAGTAAGGAGGCATGCCCTGGTATGTGGTCAACCTACCAATGATCATTATTAAAGAACACTAACTCTTCCTTTCCCAGCAGCTATCAATGCCAGTAGCTCTTGAGCTAATGTTGAAATTTTGTGCCTACCTTCTAAACTAGGATATTTTTCTGGCTTGAATGTGAATAGGTCTTGTGCATGCTGTCACAATTCATATGAGTTCATATATGTAGCTGCCCTATCATGTCTGAAAAACACTGCTTCCTTATTGTTATCCACCACCTCTGGCTTTCACAATCTGTCCATCCCCTCTTCCACCAAGATCCCTGAGCCTTAGAGGGAGGAGTATGATATCTGTGTCCCATTTAGAGATGGGCACTTCACATTTTTTGTTGTTGTTGTTAAATTCTCTGCCTATTGAGCAGTTGAAATAATCTGTGTTAATTGCCACCTACTGCAAGAAGAAGCCTCTTGTGGTTGGGTGGAAATACTATGATCTACAGGGGTAGCAATAAGTTATCAACAACCAGCCTGACAAGCTATGACCACTGGTACTATTAATAGTAGCATAAATGGCATGGGAGTAACCAACCACTCTGAGATTGGACCTAAGGCCTGCTCCATGACATGGAACCCTGTTATGTTACCTACCATGTTAAAGGGGCCAGGAACAAGTGGACATTTAAAAGAATGATAGAATTGGTTTATCCACTTGGAACTACAACTTACTGAAATATGTTCTTAATTGAACTATTCAGTTAAGGAACAGTATAATAAAACAGAAGTCAATGCTGAGAGACTCTCTTGACCTGAACCAGATAAGACACACAATAAACTATATATATTTTTAAATTTTATTTCAAATTTTATTTTTTATACAGATATTTGTGTTTTAATTTTACATATCAGCCATGGGCTCCCCTGTCCTCCCCACCCCCGCCCCAACCCCCACTCCCCCTTCCCCCCGAGCCCCTCCCCCACATTCCTATCTCCTCCAGGGCAAAGACTCCCCTGGGGATTCAGCTCAACCTGGTAGATTCAGTACAGGCAAGTCCAGACCCCTCCTTCCAGGCTGAGCAAAGTGTCCCCACATAAACCCAAGGTTCCAAACAGCCAGCTCATGCACTAAGAACAGGTCTAGGTCCCACTGCCTGGGTGTCTCCCAAACAGTTCAAGCTATTCAATTGTCTCACTTATCCAGAGGGCCTGATCCAGCTGGGGGCTCCACAGCTTTTGGTTCATAATTCATGTGTTTCCATTAGTTTGGCTATTTGCCCCTGTGCTTTTTCCAATCTTGGTCTCAACAATTCTCACTCATGCAATCCCTTCTGTTTCTCAACAATTGGACTCCTGGAGCTCCACCTGGGGCCTGGCCGAGGATCTCTGTATCCACTTCCATCAGTTATTGGATGAGAGTTCTAGCACGACAGTTAGGGTGTTTGGCCATCCAATCACCAGATATGTTTTAATGGTGAGAAGGCAAATGAGAAATCAAACCAGAGAAATAGGGAGACATTACAAGGACCCAGGAGAAAAGCCTTCCTAATGGGCACTCACTCTAAGACATCCAAGTCCAAGCAGCTTCAAGTTTAAGTGCGTAAAGCATCAGGCAGGGTCCTACTGTAGAAGGAGAAAGAGCAAAGGGACTCTGGTGTGGTCTTGTTTTTCAGGAGCCAATAGTGATGGAAGAGAGGCACTAGGCCAAAGCTGTAGAAAAAGAAGCATTCGGCCACTGTCAGACCCAGAGGAACCAGTGCCACCAAACATGGGAAATGGTAAATAGCCGTCTTACAGGTCTTAACAGAAGTCTTTCAAGACACAAGGCTGTGAGTGATTTCAGGGGTGCAGGAATGCAAAGGAGCAGTGTCTGAGAGCTCCAAATGTCTGCCTTGCCCTGAGCTCTTGGGCCTCATTCATTCATTAAGCAAAGTGGTCCTGCCTAGTTCTACTTCTCCCCAAGACAGATGTTCCCAGGAAGAAAAGCAACACCTGGAGACTGTTCCCCTCCCCTAACTTCAATTCTAAATAAAATGTTTGATTATCACTAAAGGAATCTTGAAAAACACAGAAATCTGAACTGTTGGATCTGGTTCAGCCTGTCTTCTAAAGTCTGAGAG
Source organism: Onychomys torridus (assembly GCF_903995425.1). NCBI lineage: Eukaryota > Metazoa > Chordata > Mammalia > Rodentia > Cricetidae > Onychomys > Onychomys torridus. Next base: position 102,321,981 of record NC_050447.1, read on the forward strand.
AAGGTAGTGGATAGGGCTTCTATGACTTGCCCTAAAGGTTTTTCAAGCTGTGGTATAATAAAGATGATTGAAATGCATAGCATGGCAACAGACACTTTCTTGGAAGGAAGTAACCCTGAGGACAATAGCTCACTCATCAGATACAGCCAGACATACCTATAGAGTATGCAACGTAAGCCAAAATTGTCTGCTTTCTGTTTTGAAAGGGAAAAATAACTTCTAAAGATCTACTGAGAAAAGAAAAGAAAAAAAGTGCTAGCCACATCCCAGATGATGTCATATCAGGTGCCAGTTCCAGGTCACCTACAGGGTATCAGGAAGTGAGAACAGAAGACCAATAGGACCAGGCTCATGACACCTATTCCAAAGAAACCTACAATCTTACTAACAACACAGAGAAACATCACCTTCTTGTCTGGATAGTAAGAAAGCTATTATAGACCCAATTCTGCCATTTCAAAATGTAGTTCCTGTAATTTCCAAGGAAATATTCCTTTGCAAAGGATCCATGGTCCAGAGGGTGCTGTACAACAACCTTTAGCATGTCCTTTTTTTTAAAAAAGTAACATTTTTTTAAAAAGTATTAATTCTTTAAGAACTGCCTACAAGGTATTTTGACCATCTCCATCCCCAACTCCTCCCTTAACTCCTCCCAGATCTACCCCACCTCACTACCCACTCCCAACTTGTATCCTCTTTCTTCTCATTAATAATCCACCCAGTCTAGTTTCTGTGGCCCATACATACACGGGTGTGAGGGCATGCACTGGAGCATGGTTTGTAGGCCAGAAAACGGATTCTCTCTCACCTCAAAGTCATCTATTGTCAAAAGCATCTCAGGAGCAGAGCTCAGGCGCCACTCCCTATTCCATGTTGGAACAGTGACTGGGTTAATCTTGTGCAAGTAACTAGAGCAGCTAAGAGTTCATGAATGCAGTGGTCCTGTCATGTCCAGAAGGTACTGTTTTGACCCAGTCCTTCCTTACCTCTGGCTCTCAACTCCTTCTGCCCTCTCTTCAGATATGGCCTGGGACCTCGGAGATGGAAACGCTGTAGACTGCCGTTGGTAGCTAAGCACTCCACTGACACTTATTCTCTGTGAGTTACCATTTGTGAGTTTCTGCCTTAACCTCCATCTGCAACATAAAGAAATGTCTATGATGAGATCCAATATCTGCACTAGTTTCTGGGTAGAGAGACACTAATCTAGAGCTTAGTTGCATATTACCTTTAGTAATGATAACAGTAATTAGGTTCACCCCCTATGGCCAGTGAGCTCCCCAACCATGGATTCTTGGTCCAACTTACAGAACCTGCATGGATTACTTCCTGTGCATCAAAGCTTAAAACCAATCAGAAAGTGGTTGCTTACCTCTATAACATTCATGCCACTATCACACCCCTTAGCAAATCTTCTCACGCTGATCATTAATGTAGTTCACAGGCTTCACAGCTAGGCAAGACTAATGATGGTTTTTAGCACTTTCCAGCATTATGACAGCTGGTCGGCAGAAAGGAAGCTTCTTAGGCAGTTCAAACATCATTTGTTCATGTCCTGTAACCAAAACATGTGATTCTTGAGCAATAGGGTCTAACCAACAAGTTCTGATGGGCAAGAAATAAATCAATGGCAATATCCTATATTTTAAGAGTCTTTGAGACACCTCTGCCCAATATGAACAGAAATTATCTCACACCTGGCACTGGGTTTTCTACTTAGCAACCCATGGCTTCTTGGAGGAGTTACCCCTGTGTAGGGTTAACTCCAATTAAACTCTCGTGTGTGGGGTGTGGGGTGGGGTGGTGTGTGTGTGTGTGTGTGTGTGGTTGTTGTTGTTGAACAGCAGGTCTCCAAATGGCTTTTTCAAATATCCTTGGTGGGGAAGAGGGGGCATTAAAATGGAGAGAGGATCGGGAAGGTAGGAATAACTCTAAGTGCTTTCAGGATGAACTAGTACAATCCTTCCTAAGTCAGCCATTTCTCTCACTGCCATCTCCCTCCTAAGCAGGTTACCATGAAGCCAGCAACAACTAGGCTTCAGCTGGAACAAAGCAGCAATCAAAGCAAGTATAACCAACAACAAGAGGCAGATGTTTGATTGCAAAACATTCAAAGGTTAGGGAACTGGAGGGTTGGTTTCTATTGTTTTGATACCCAGTCTTGATCCAACCAATGAACATGTAGCTATTTGAATAAAGCCCTGGTCTAATTTATGGAAATGGAATTTGCCATCAGCATCACGAGCCTCCTCCACAGGAATTATAGCAGCTATCTGCTTTCCAAAGGCTACAGAATCTTCCTTCCTTGAGAAGCTACTGCTGTGTTTGCTCTTTGTCCTCACCCCCCCTGAAATGGTCACCACATAATAAGCACCTTTTCAATAAAAGAAGACAGAAGACAGAGGTTCCTTAAGACCCTAGTGATGGAAAATGGAACATTAATGCCTGGTCAAGCATTTTTATCTTTCCATGGAAGAAAGATACTTGTGACTACAAGAAGGACTGTTACAAAGAATGCAGCCTCTTGATTATTTCTAAATTCTCTGTCTGATATGATAACAAATACTATTTTTTTTCTCCAGTCCCATGGAGGGCAGTGGGGTGTCAGCGACAACAAAGGTGCCATTATCTCTGGCAACATTTTCCTGGGTCCTGTTAATGATCACACTTGGAGTTACCTGATGCCCCAGGTTCTCACATCTCTGAACAAATATTACCTGGTAGCAAATATTAGTATCCCCAACTTTGCATTCCAGAGAAGTCAAGAAACTTATCAGAAAGGTCAAATCTCAGTAAATGAGGCCAAAACCAGCCATAAAGAAACAGACAGAGGGAAATTCCCCCTATTTCCACAATTTCTCAGTTCCATCAGAAGGTGTAGGCTTCCAGCTCCAGGTCTATGATCCCAAGCAATGGGAACTTACCCCCAAACAATCACTGCAATTCCATCCTCTTTGTAGTGATAAACTGGGTTAGTAAAATTTGTAAGAACCAACTCCTAAAAGGGACTCTGGGTCAGAGAATTTTTTTTTTAAATCTAAGCTTGTTAAATATATGGGATACATGATTACCTGTGAGATATAGTTTTTAAATAGACACATATTCACAGCAATCTGAAGACGAAATTCCAAGAGACTTCCTCAATTCTCAGGGATCCATACCACCCTCCCCATTACAAATACCAGTGGTTCTCACAAGGGAATTCACATAAGATATACATATCCAGGGGCTAGACAGATGGCTTGGTGGTTAAGCACATGGCTGTTCTTTCTAAAGAACCTAGGTTCAATTCCCAAGACCCATATGGTGACTTACAACAAACTATAACTTGAGTCCCTAAGGACCTGATGCTCCAAAGGCCTCACCTAGGCTGATGGAACTAGAAAATGACAGGTAGTCAGGATATGCTCATCCATGCTCATCCATGCTCATTCATTCCTGCACTCAGATTTAAACTTGGGCTATACTGCTCAAACTAGTCTCAAAATCCTAACTTGAGTGACTCTCTTGGCCCTAGTGGAACTAAAAGCACCTGCCACCACACCAACTTTAGACATAACAACACAAGGCTCTTAAACAATTGTAATATAATATGTATTATTATAGCTAGGTTTAAGAAACACTATAGCTTCAAAGGGTCTTTTATTAATCACTGAACTTTAAATTCAAAAAAAATGTTATACCAGGAATACTAGATAAAATAAAAAGATCCAGGGCTAGGAGTACAGCTCCATGAGAGACTGCTTGCCTAGCATGTATGAGGCCCTGGGTTCCATCCCAGGTAAAGGGAGGGAGGGAGAGGAGGAAGGAGGGAGGGAAGGAAGAAGACCCAGAGTCCTTGAACAACCTGCCAACATCCAACAATATGCTAGAAATGAAGCCCAAAACCGGTTGCTTTATTTTATTTTAAATCACATTTTTATTTAGCAAAACCATAAAATCTGGTCAGCAATCTTCTTCTCATTCCCTTAGAATTTCACCACACTTTGTAGCTTATTGGAAAAAACCTACCTCAATCTGAATAGATTATAGTTAATATAGCAAATTTAAAAAATCACAGTGAAAAGAATAACAGAAGAGCCATACCCACAGAGATAACCCACAGTGAGTAGTAGACTGTGAAAAAATTTACAGTGAGAACTGGTTGACCCTTCTACAAATAGCAGAAGTTCCTGACTATCAACAATATTTATTATACCTCTCAATAAAGCTATTCCATTACATTTTGATTAGCAAAACGAACTAGCCTATGATTGCCACCACCAAAGGGAGTCAACAGTCAAGGTGTCTCTTTGCTTCAGGGGGTGATTTGTCCCAAACCAGGAAGGGTGGGCCCTTTAACAGCAGATCACGTAACATATATTTATGTGAACCAAAAGACTTTTAAAGTGCATTGAGTTGAAGAGAAGAAAAGCGAAGGGGGAGGTGACTTTTTCCGTGTTGGATTTCACAATTAGTTTACATCCCGATCCACCTGGCACTTCTCAGTAGCTTTCCAGTAGCTTAGATAAATCCTACTGATCTCTTCATGAAGAAGTCTCCATGAGAAGTCAGCTGAACCACAAGGACAGGACTCCAGGTATTGAAAAAATGTTTCACATGCAGCTATTGCATGGCAGGGTTCAGGGACAACTTCCTTCAGGGACACTGAAGGAGTCAGGGAGGGAAGGAACTCATTTCACTGACAAGGATTTGGGCAGATACATAGTATAGTCAGTTAACACTGACGTGTTAGAACATACCAACAACTATTCTGAAGTTCTTTTATATACTAAAGTGTCTCCAAAACTTCTCATAGAGCCCAGGGCAACACCTTAAACAGAGCAAAGACTGATAGATGAAAAGGCTAGCACTCCAGAACATCCGAGCTCCAAAGAACATGGCTATTTCCAAGAGTGAGAACCTGAGCATTAGAATATAGCTCCATATAAAAACCCAAGTCATTTAATCAAGCAATGGCCTGTTCTCTTGTTCTGTGGTGGCTCTCTATTATGTCTGCTAGAGGAAGTGTTCCCTGGTCACTGGCCTGGAGATATAATGTGTCAGTGTGGAAACAAATGAGAAGAAGCCACTATAAAGGAAACAGCACAGTTTTACAGTTACCCTTACATCTCACTTTCTGTTTTATGAAGCATTCACTCTGTGAAGACAGGAAGCCATAGCTGTTTACTGCTATTGCCAATAAGCCCAGGATAATGCTTAGGAGAGAAGTAGCCAAGAATACATATTGAATTTGTGATAGAGAATTAACAGCTTCGATATCAAGTAACAACAGAGCACTGTGCTAGATCCTAAAGACCAAAACCCAGACATCTTTCTGTTTGCTGGGACATAGCCCTCACTCTCATCTTTGGTAAATGTGGACATGATTTACCCAGTCTGAGGCTTTTCTACTAAAAAAGTTTTATATACTTTAGATTAACTTTCCTAAAAGCATAATTATACATACCCTATAAAAAGAATGCTCATGAGCTGGAGGTGTAGCTCAGTATTTGTCTAACATGCACAATGTCCTGGGTTCAATACCCAGCACCAGTACCAGACCAGCAAGGTAGTGCACACGTTTGGTCCTAACACTTGGATTCCTTTTTTTATTTATTTATTATGTATACAGTGTTCTGTCTGCATATATCCCTGCAGGCCAGAAGAGGGCACCAGAATTCATTACAGATGGTTGTGAGCCACCATGTGGTTGCTGGGAATTGAACTCAGGACCTTTGGAAGAGCAAGCAGTGCTCTTAACCTGTAAGGCCCAACACTTGGATTCTTAAGAGTCTCAAAACTCTGAATTCAAAGCTGGCCTTCGAGTTTCATGTAAAGGTACAGTTCTATGCATAACAGGATTTTCATGTATACTTTATTTGGCAGTGTTTTAGTTTATCAATTTTTCATCATTTAGATATGTGTATCTGCATCTCCATGTACATTCTGGCTGTGGGTAACACAAATATTAGGGATAGGGCTGTCAGACAGGGAAACCGAGTTTCAAGACAGGTAGCTAACTTGGCTGATAGAATTGAGCCCATTAATTGGAAAATCCAGACCCCAAATCAGCAAGTGACAAACCTCTCCCTCAGCATCTCTCCTGTTCCCGCTCCCCCTCCCTGTCTTCTCCCCCCCTCTGTATATTAGAGTAGCCCCAAAGGGTCCCAAGAGGACCCAGGGCCCCTCCCCTCACTGACAGCCTAAGCTTTCTCAATACCAGAGCAGCCAAGGCAGCCTGTCATCTGCAGAGCCGCTCTGCATGTGCACACTTGCAGGTACCTGTGCTTCAGACAGAATCTCTGCAACAGGGGAGCAAGTGGAGGCGCATTGCCTCAAGAACTCACAAGATGAAGCCCGAGGCCTCTCAATGTATATCTTTACGACTCTACAGCCTGAAGTGCATTAGCGTGCCTGCCAAACAGGCTGCACTGCAGTTTTGAAAGACCGCATATAATACCTTCCTAAGACCTGTACTTACAGGGACCCTTTCATCCAAGACATTTCAAGTACTTTACAAGCTCAGAGCTATTCATCCTAATGTTCCAGGGAGGTATGCAGCTGGCCAGGGTTATATTCACTGATGAAGAAACTGAGGCAGGCTGACAGCCTAAGCACCATTCTGTAGAAGTTTTGCTTCTTACAAATGAATAGCTTTAAATACCCCCGCCCCCAAAGCCATACCAGCTGATACAGAAAGAAAGGAATGATTTGCATAATTTTTATAGAAATTAAATAGTATGCCACAGAAATCTATACCCTACTGTAGTTCTTTCAACCAGAGAGGTCATGAAAAAAAATTATGAATACTCCACTGAAAATGGCTTATCATTAAATTTGAGATACTACTGCCTTTCAAGATGCAAATTCCATAATCACAAATTCCAAGACGAAAATTTCAGGGGTTTGCTTTTTTACGACCCAAATGGAATGAGGCTTTTACACCTTTGGCCAAAAGCACTTAGCAAAGGTGATTAGCATATTCTCTATGGACTAGATGGGATCAATACTAAACCCTGGAGATTGGGTTCTTGGGCTTTTAGTGAAAGGTAAATGGCCTCAAGGCAGCCAGCCTAAAGGTGTTGGGGGGGAACTCCTCATTGATAGGGGACATGAGGAGTTGGGGGGGTTGCTAACTTAGCATCCTAAGAGCAGCAAGCACCTGTGTTAAGTACTTGTTTTCATTGTCACAGTGACCAGCATTCAGTAAATGCTTACTGCCCATGCTGACCTCTGTTCTGCCTGTTTATTAAGTTACCTCTTTCACATTCAAGGAAACTGAGGTTCAGGGAAATTAAAAGAAGGGGCTGGAAATAGGTCCAGCTGTGGAGTGCTTGCCCATGTAGTGAAGGCTCTAGGTTATATCTGTAGTACATCAAAATTAAAAGAAAAAATGATTTGTTTGTTTATTTTTCTTTGAGCCAGGGCCTCACACTGTAGTACAGAAACTGGCCTGAGACTCTTGTCAAACCTGCGTCAGCCTCCCAAGGGCTGAGATGGCAGAAATAAGCAACCATCTTATACTTTTTTAAATGGTAAAATATACCATTTTAGAGGAAGAAAAATTAACAGACACACTCTCAAAGACTGTACAGTAGAGCTAGAAAATAATCAACAAATCAAACCGCATACTACCAGAAATTTAAAATAATAATAATAATTTTTTCTGCAGAATACATACCCAGAGGTGGAGGCAGGGAATTCAATGTTATCTTTAGTTACATGCTGAGTTTGAGATCAACCTGGGCTTCAGGAAACCCAGTCTCAAAAAAAAAATAAAACAGAATTTTAAGAGGTGGGTTATGGTGGCATACAACTGTGATCTTTGTCCTTGAGAGGCAAAGGCAGGACAATCTATAGTTTGAAGCAAGCCTGGACTATCCAGTGAGTTCCTAGTGAGGCTGGGTTACAGTGTGGGACTGTCTCAAAACAAAACAACAACAAAAAAAACGAATTATCAAAAAGGAAGGCCAATGTCCCATGGTAATGCTCTAGAAACCTAGCTAAGACTCTGGGTCAATGAGGACAGGATATTACAGAGAGAGATGCACCAATAGACAGCCAGACCACAGAACTCTACCCTGCTGCCCATGGCGGACTGCAATGTTTAAGTCACTGAGGCAGATGTCTGAACCCTGAGCTGTCTCTCGTCAACAGAGCCCATGGTGTGAATGTATGGGAAGGACCTCTAAAGGTAATCCCAGCTAGGTGGACAGATAGACCTGGATATTCACATTAATTACCTTTTCAACTGTATGCCTCTTATCTTCCTAACAAGTCTCATCTCAGTTTCCCTGAGATGAAGTCGGCCCTGGGTCATGGCAGAGTGGGGTGACTCTGAAACTGTTTACTTTAAGCAACAGATTGTTCTCACTTGTCACTGACATCAGAAACTTCCCTTATGGAATGGCTCTAGGTCCCAGTACTGGCCTTTTGTTTTAACCTATTTCAATTTCAAATGAGTCCAGTAAGGTCTTTTTTTTTTTTTTTTTTTTTTTTGCTAATAATTTTACAAGAGAGGGAGCTGAGGCCTAAGGAAGCTCCTGGAATTCACATCCACTAAAGGACACTTACTGAGATCATCTTTTCCCAGACACTGAAAAGTGAAGTGCCATTGCTTTTTCTGTCCCTAGCCATTTTCTGCTTCCCTAGCGGTCTTCCCTCTGGTCTCCCACACACCACCATGAGCAAATACGGTGGGTTCCCCAGGAGATGATTGACAGAGAAAAGTATAGCTCATGATGGCCGTTCCTAAGTCACCAGAATCTTCCACTGCCTCTCTCCCTACCTGACCACTCCCAGTGACCTCTACCTATCAGAAGCCAGAGCCCAAAGTGCTAACGTCCAACTTATTAAACTAACTGTTGAGACATAAATGACATCATTTTGGTTGCCCAGGCTACATTCTCTCATCACCAACACCATCCCAGAGGTGGTTAGGTACCACTTCATAGATTCACCATGGCACATGTGCTTGGAGAAATCTGTTTTCACACGTGTTTTGCTCTTACTTGTAACAGTTCAATTTCTCTTGTTTTCAACATCATCACAGGAGGGATGCAACTGGAGAATTATCCATGTAATTGTTAGCACACTCCTCTTGAAATTGCCTTCCGTCTAGTAGCACATTTCCAAGCTTGTTTTACATAAAAACTCCTCCACTCAGTTGTGAACTCCTCTGGGCAAAGTATGAGGAGCGAGCACATTAATGAATTCAGTTTGCTACTAAGCACGAGGCTTATTGTCTCCGTGAGTGGTATGTTCATCTTCAGACTTTTAGACTGTGTGTGCCTCCCTTTACTTCTCTGTTCCACAATACTTTTTCTATAAGTCAGGTTAGCAGCACAAACTATATATGCTGAAAAGATTTGTTAGGCTCTTAGAATGCTCTAAGGGGTACAGTAAGCTGTCAATAAGTGGTAGTTATTGTGAACATCATTGCCATATGCATACACTTACCATATGCATTTCTGTACACGTATGCATGAGGGAATGAATGAACGAATGAGATAGACTCTTTCTATGGTACTCAAACCAATTCAAATTCCTGTACCCAAGTAAACTTCCTATCACAGCTGCCAACTAGTTGGAACTACAGAAATGTGCTCCTTCATCATCAAAACCAGGCCGTAAGCAAAAAGGACCCCTAGATACATGGTGGGTGCACACCTATTCCCCCAACACATACTTCCTGATGGGGAAATGTTGGGGGCAGCCTGACAATGGCCATATCTTACAGGCCAAACATTAACCAAGCTCCACTTTCTTACCCAGAGGGAAAAAAACAACTCTTGACATGCTGTCTGGGTCACATGACCCCTGCTTCCTCACCTCTGTCAGATAACATAGGTCACATATTAACCAAGCTTGTTTCTCTATAGTGCAGAATCCCATGCACACACATCCTCAGAAACCTCAGGAGTAGATAACCAAGATACCCTGCTAAGCCTGAAGCCTCTGGTTTCAGGTCCCTGCTGTGCTGTATTGCCTATCTGTCCACCAGCATTAAGAAAGCTCTTTCTTGCCTAAAGGACACTTCCATTCAGCACCTCTCTCTCAAACTCTTCTTCTACTTTCCATGTCCAAACCTAACACTCACCAGCTCCTTTGTGCTTTGATTATATAAGGCATTGGTATGGCAGTTTGCCTTTGATGCTTCTGATTCAAACATTGCTTCACGGAGGAGGAGTTCTTTCCCCCAAATCCACGACAATCACAAAAAGGCTTATGGAGACAACACCACTGGGCCTCCAGGCACATTCAGACATGCTCAAGAAAATATCCACATAGGCTCATCTTTAGAAACAAAACAATCTCAGTCTCACAAAAAGGAACAAGCCAAGTGACAGCTTCTCAGCAAGGCCATCCTTGCAAATATGATGTACCCGAACCTAAGACTGCCTGGCAAGCACAGGGTGACAAAAGCTTCACTTGCTCTTTATTCTAATATAGGGAGCAACTGTGCCTTCTCCCATTGGCTGGGGTCTGCCTTCACAACCTTTCACAATTGGCTAGTCTTAAAAGAATCAGTACAAAAAAAATGGAGAAGTGGTGGGCCATTTAGGGCACTTAAGTGTAGAGAATGCAGCAAGGCCTTTGTGTAAACAAAGGTCTCACCAGGTAAGGAAGAATTAAAATATTTGCATAAAGGTTTTATGAGGTGGAGGAGATAAAAGACTTGAATTTCATGACATGGAAGTTGTATAGTGTTCAACAGAAAAGAATATTTAATGCTTCTTCCACTGTAAATAGGCTACCCTTCTAAGTAGTTCTGAGCAGTCACAGGGTATATACACAACTGACCCAAAAGCCATTCCTTCACCCTGATAAACGACTGCAGAGGGATGGGGCAGCATGCCTTTGGTGTGGTTGACATCCCAACATAAATCCAACAGCAGACTGTGTGACCTCATCCTGGGACCTGAGCCAGAGTTTTCTCCTGAGATCTCTGAAGTTATCAGATCTGGAAAGCATTTCACTTGCTTTCTCTTTGAGCCCCACCCCCCCTTCTTTCTAACACAACAAAAGGCAGCACTGACCACAGAAGGCAAGGAGGTAAAAATCAGAAAGTGTCCACACTCCATTACCCTAAATTGCCTGCCAATGAATAAATATGCATTGTTCCTAGGTTCAATAGAAAGTAAACTGCTACTCTTGGGAAATACCCCCTCTTCACCATGCTTTCAATCTCTTCCTTTTGTCTTATACGAAATCCTAAGTCCTGAGTGATAGTCCTTACTCTACCTTATCTTTTCTTCCTCAGCCCATTTCTATCCATTAGCCACAGAACAGTCAGCACTGGCTGAGTGTGGGAACCTGCCACAGTGAGCTGAATGCTCTATCGTGCCTGGTTTAGAACCTGGTTTCTGCATCTTTCTGAGGTACTTGATCTCTACAGCCTCTTGCCACGCCCATCTTCCTTGGGAGGTCACTAGTCTAGAGGCATTTGGGTGCAAGGTGAAACACAGAAACCCGGGAGTTAGATGCCGGCCAAGCAGAGGAGAGTCACAGCTCTCAGAAATCAGAGCCGTGGTGCAGCGAACTGCTAGGCTTAAAAACCAAACAGTCAAGACAATTCAATGTGCAAGGTACATGCTTCTCTCACTCTCAAGTGGACGCACAAAGCGTGACTGTCCTGTGATGGTTAGTGTCAACTGCCAACTTGATAGTCCCTGGGGGTTACTGTGATGGCACACACTAAGACCGGAAGATCTGCTCACTGTGGGTGGCACCTCCCACGGCTGGACCCCTGGGCTGCAGTGGAGAAAGGGAGCTGGGCAACAGCAGGCATTCATCACCGGCTGCTTTTTTATTGTAGATATGACTCAAGCAGCTGCATCTAACTCCTGAAGCCTTCACTTCCCTGCCAGGAGAGACGTCGCCCTTGAACTAGGAGCCAGAATAAGCCCTTTCTCTCTTAGGTTACTCTACTCTCAAAGTAGTTTATCAAAGACAGGAAAAGAAATAAGAAAGTCTCCAGTGCCAAAGGGAAAGGATCCCAGAGGTGTGAGAAAGGCAGACACCATCAACCTCTGTTCCTACAGTGTGCCCCCCTCCCTGGGGTGTCAGTGTGTCTGGAATGGGAGGATTGGGCGTGTGTGTGTGTGTGTGTGTGTGTGTGTGTGTGTGTGTGTGTGTGTAGTGGGTAGCCATCCCAGCATTGGCCTGGAAGTTCCAACCTCCATTGAGACTTCAGTAATGGTCACGCCCACAAGGCGGGACTGGGGGAGGAAGCGGAAGATCCAGGATGGAGAGGAGAGGCTTCTCTTGGTTCGGGACCCTGGATGCTGGAGGTAGACAGAACAGAGTTCTCCAGAGAACACCGCCAGACTGCGCTGTATCTTTGCCAGACCCTGCAACCTATCCCTTCATTTGTAAGTTACCCCACAAAATAAACCTCCCTTTTAACTATGTGGAGTGGCCTTAATAATTTCACCAATGTGTGTGTGTGTGTGTGTGTGTGTGTGTGTGTGTGTGTGTGTGTGGTGTCAGAAACTGGATAATTTATTAGCTGCCACAAAGCATAAGCAATCAATAAATACTATTTGCACTAAATTCTCTGTCTTTCCACTGGTTCTGTTTAGGAAAGAAGAAGCTGATGCCAACCCTTCCACTCGGCCGGTTCCCCACTCCTCATTTACCGCGTGTCTCGTGTGTCTATGCACAAATCCTGAAGGGCAGAGTAGCAGAGGAGGCCACCACTACAACCACACAGCACTGAAGAATTCAATCAGTTAATGTTTCAGGATCTGCCCATCAAACACTGGCAGCTAGCAATCAACGTAAGAAGTTACTTTGCAAAGTGGATTTTCCCCCCTTTGAATGTGAGACTCGGAAGCCTGCATGGCCAGACTTCCCTGGAACGGTTCCAGGTTCTGATTTCAGCTTCAGCTTTGTGTATTGGGTTTTGCTTCTGAAAGACAATAACCCAGGGCTTTGCTACTGGCTATTAAGTATGCTTCTAAGTACTGTTGGTACTTTCTCTGCAAAGATGCTTCTGTTGGTTCCATCATGTTAATTTATTTCCATTTTTCCCCCTTTTTTCTCCATTTTAAATCCTCTCTCTCCATGGTGGGCCTAAATGCTCAGATAATATACATGCAAATGTTCCAATAGACAGATGGGTAAGCACTGTCTCCTCATGCCCTCGCTTCTAAGTGAAAAATTAAGCAAAGCGACATAGCCTGACCCCTGCAGTGCTATCACAGTCCCTACAGGGCCACCTCTCTGACTCAGCCTGCTATATAGTGTGGGTCTATAAACCAGGACTACTGACAATACCTGGCGATACAACCAAGCAAGTATTCCAATAATCCCCTTCCCAATGCCTACCTACATTACATAAATCCAGAAAAATTACTATCAGCAGCCAAAGAAAACTCAATAAACCCTTTTTGAAAACTCAGAGCAATATTGATACACCCCCCCACCCCAATCAAAGAGAAGTGACTGCTGCAGAGTCAGAATCCACACACTGAGGATGTTCCCTAGGCTGTAGGTCTAGCTGGTAAAGGCTCTTGCTATGCAAGCCTTTGAATTCCTGGAGCCCATGGTGCAAGGAGAGAACTCACTCCCAAAAATTGTCCCCTGACTTCCATGGACCTGTCTCACACACTAGGACATATGTATGCACACACAAATAAAAAAAACTAGTTAGAATTAATAATAATAATAATAACAATAAGGAAAGGTAAGTATTGCGATTATTCTAATTTTATAATTAAGGAAACTGAGACAGAGACATTAAATAATTTGCCTAAGACCACATTGCTGTGGATATCGCTCTGTACAAATAAAATGCTGTTTGGCCAGTGGCTAGGCAGGAAGTATAGGCGGGACAAGAGAGAAGAGAATTCTGGGAAGTAGGAGACTGGAGAGAGACACCACCAGCCGCCGCCATGAGAAGCAACATGTAAAGACACTGGTAAGCCACAGGCCATGTGGCAAAGTATAGACTAACAGAAATGGGTTAATTTAAGATAGAAGAAGCAGATAACAAGCAGCCTGCCACGGCCATACAGTTTCTAAACAATGTAAGTTTCTGTGTGCTTTCTTGGTTGGGTCTGAGCGACTGTGGGACTGGCGGGTAAGAGAGATTTGTCCTGACTGGGCCAGACAGAAAAACTCCAACTACACCACATTGCTAGAAGGAGACCAAGCCAGGCATAAACCACTGTACAGCATCAAGCTAGTGGTAATGTCGGTTCCCTTGATTTCAATTTTAACAGATACATAATAGTTGTCACTTCCATAGTCTGTGTCCTGGGAGCCACCTTCTTAGGGGCTAGACCCACAGAAGTCCCGTACAGAGAAAATAGCTAAAGACACAAGTGGATGTACTCTGGAGACCCCTTTGCCTATGACATTCTCCTGCACCAAGGCCGGAAACCGGACTAGGGCAAGCTGCCTCAGAATTGGGGATGGTCGAGTATCTAGAGTTACTACTGATCCACTGGCCCACCTGCTTTCCTGTAACTGAAGAGATTCCTTCTCCTGAGCAGAGTGCACACCAAGGTGGGGGCTGGCAGTATCAAGGCCATCACTATTTACATCTCCTGAACCTGAAGGTCAGTTCAAAAGGGCAGCAGTAATTTATGGGGCTGTTGCAGTCACCGGGGCAGATGGGAGAGAAGGAAGAGCTTGGGAAGTCTTCCTGTTTCTTTTTTCCACTCTCTAATACAAGAAGTTGCTGCCAGCTGCTGGGGCATTCCAAAGTGAAAGGTGAACTTGATGTTTTTAACCTAAGAACCACCACTTGCAGGACTCAGTGCTCTGGAATCTAATGTTATCAATGAGAACCAATCAGAAGACTCCCTGGGATGAGACAGTGTGGAGAGAGCCTTTGACAGCAATCCCAGGGTGCATAGACACTTTCAATGGAGAATGACTTGCAATACATGCTGAAGCTAGGATTTCAAGTTGAGAATGAAGCACAAAAGCCTACATTTAGTGTCACTGGTTATGAAACAAGTCCCCTTGAACACTGTCAAATGTTCTCCTGTATTTCCTTGCTTGAAACACTCTCTCTCTCTCTCTCTCTCTCTCTCTCTCTCTCTCTCTCTCTAACACGCACATACACTCACAAAAGCCCTCTGAAGGCCAGCTAAATGCACACGGCAAAGAAAGTTCTGAGTCCTTCTTTTAGTGCTGAAGATGTAACCCAGGGCTCTGTAATGTTTAGTAAAAGATCTACCACTTAGCTGCACCCAAACCCAGGACAGAAAATACCCACTTGACACCCCCCCCCCCCCGCCACCTACACTCCCACACACCCACACACACACTTTACCAACTCAAAACTGGAGCAAGAATATACAAACAAAGAGGAGGAAAGACTGGAAGCATCAAGGCAGGAGGGATGAGTCTCATCTCGCACAGAATGCTTGCTCAGCCCTCCTTCCATCATAGCGTGTAGATTCTCTGGTCTTTGTGAATAGACGCTTTGTTCCGCAATACATCAACTGAGTTTCTTTTTTTGCCCAGGCAGCATAAAAACATTAGAAACAAAAATGTGAAGGAGGGCTAAGAATGTTGCTCAGTTAGAAGAACGCTTCACTCACGTGTGAAGCCCTGGGTTCAATGCCCAGCACCACACACCAAATAGGACTGGTGGTGCACTGGACACTTTTAACCTCAGTATCTGAGGGTAGACACAGGAGGAGCTCAGCTCAAGGCTATGCTCAGCTAGTTAATGCGTTGGAGCCAGCCTGGGCTACATGACATCCTGTCTGAAAGAAAAGAAAGAGAGAGAGGGTGGGAGGCACACAGTTAAACAGTGTCCACATACTTTAACAGGATGGACATACTAACCTTTCAGTAGCTATCTCTGGGGGGCCTGGGGTTTAGAAATGGAAAAGTATGAAGACTTTTCTGTTTGTAATTAAGAGGTACATCCAGACAGTATCCCAAGCTGTGGTCTCCTTGGTGAAACCTGAGTTTCATCTTCCTGTTTTGACGAGGGCTGTCTTGAGGAAGGGCCTGCCATGTTATAAATTATCCCATAACTCACTCCCTTCAGTAACTCTGTGGGACAGGAAGGAAGTAAATCCTGGAGTCATGCATGTATATCCCTTAATCACACACATGCGTGCCTTCAAGACAGTAAATCCCTGTTGGTCACTGGATGGCCATCCCTCATTCACACCTGTAACAGAGCACAGAACACAGAAACTTAGAAACGCCATGTCCAAAGAAAGGCATCTTCAGACCTTAACAGAACTCAGCCCAGTGGTTTTCAACCTTCCTAATGCTATGAGCAGCTCCTCATGCTGTGATGACCCCCAACCATAAAATTATTTTCCTTGCTACTTCATAACTGTAATTTTGCTACCATTATGAAAAGGCCAGTCAACCCCCAAAGGAGACTCAACCCACATGTTGGGAACTGCTGCCGCCTTGGCCACATCTGTCCTGTCACTTAACCGTCAGCCCTTACCTTCTTAACCAAGGTTCCCCACTACGAGAGAGAGGCAAGCCTTACACAGCAAACATCTGAGAACACATGTCAAGATTCAGGAGCCTGACTGAGCTTTCTATACCAAATGTGTATAGCATGTTAACCCACTAGGACATGACTTAAATTAGTGTAACTAACCTGAGTCTTAATGACAGCTTTTCTCATCGAAAGGATGACCAATGGATTATCTTTTATTTTTACTATTTTTTCTTTATTAACAATTTTTTTAATTCATTTTTACCAACCAACCACAGATCTCCCTCTCTTCCCTCCTCCTACTCCCTCCTCCCAGCCTTCTTCCCTCAACTCACCTCCATCCCCTCCTCTGAAAAGGTAAGGCCTCCCATGGGGAGTCAGCAAAGCCTGGTACATTCAGTTGAGGCAGGACCAAGCTCCTCCCCCTGCATCAAGGCTGTGTAAGGTGTCCCACCATAGGTAATGGGCTCCAAAAATCCAGTTCGTGCACCAGGGATGGATCCTGATCCTTCTGCCTGGGAGGGAGGGGGGCGCCTTAAGCAGACCAAGCTACACAACTGTTTCGTCTCACTTATGCAGAGGGCCTACCTAGTTCAGTCCCATGGAGACTCGACAGCTGTTGGTCCAATGGGTTATCTTAACATGCCACTAGGTCACAGAGAAAAGGTCAGGAGTAAAAACTCACCACCAACCTTGAAGAAAAACACCTTGAGGCTACCCTGTAGGTATCTACCCTTTCTTCACACCATGGGACCAAAGAAAAGGGGACTTCAGAAAGTCTAAGTTTCTAAATTTTCTTATTAGAAGGTGCAAACCCCTCTGTTGTTTATGTCAGATTGGTATGTTTCGGTGCATGTCTTACTTGACACAAAATTGCTCTTCTTTTGGGAGTCTTTAACAAAACTGTGTTCGGGTTGGGGATTTAGCTCAGTGGCAGTGCGCTTGGCCCTGTGTTCAGTCCTCAGTTCTGGCAAAAAAAAAAAAAAATCCACATTGCCCAAAACTGTGTTCTCTGTACTTTCAAGTGTGGTTGAAAACTCCCTGGCCACAGAGGTAAGAACATCGCCTGCCTCCCCTTTGCCAGGAAAATACCCACAGAGGGAGGGCAAGTAACAGAAGATATCTGCAGGTTCAAGTCAGCTCCATTGTCAGCCCTGCCCTTCCCAACAGCCCACAGTTTCATTAAGTTAGCCATTGGCTGGGCCTTGGAAGCATATGCTAGTACAGTGGTCCCGGCCTCTGGACCAAACTGAGGAGCGGACCCTCCCACAAAGCATCTAATGTGAGCACTTCATACTCCAGCAGTATTTTATAACTAATGTTCAGACTGTATAAAGAAATGGTACTTTTTTGGCAAAGGGAAGCAGGGCGCTTAGGGAAAAGGAGAGTATTAGAAAAGTCTTATCAATTGCTTTTCAACAAAATGACCACTTCAAGGTTAGGGCCTACAATGGCAGAGAACAGAGATCTGAAAAACAATGACAGGACACATCTTTGACACATCCTTTCAACAGCTGTGATCATACACTGAAGATAAAACTCTCTGTTAAATAATAACCATTGTGGTATGTTTAATAGAATAATATAATTAAAATATCCTTTTCATAAAAGGATGTGCTACCAGCCTTTTAAGTTTTTTTTTTAATGATCACTGATTTTAAAGAGCTTTCTAATAAGATTATCTGTTCTATAATATAGAGCCAAGAGCTCTCTGACTGCATAGAAATAAACCGTAGTTGGCTTAACTTGCAACACTAGATGGTCCTACCGAGACATCAAAGCCAAGTCCTCAGACTTTCTAGATGTGCCGAGGAAGCACACTAAGAACAATGCCAGGCTGAAGAGATGTCTCAGCTGGTAAAGGTGCCTGCCACTAAGCCTGAGCTCAGTCCCCAGGAGCCAAATAAGAGAAGGAAAGCACCAACTCCCCTAAATTTCCTTTGACCCACACACCTTCCCTGTAGTACGTGTGCCCATGTACATACACAGTAAATAAAATGTATATATTACAACATCTCAGCCTGAGTTTAAAAGCATGTGTACGTGTACACACACACACACACACACACACACACACACACACACACACACACACAAGTTCCTGCTAACCAATACTATATTTAAAAACAAAACAGAACAAAAAATAATGTAACATATCTTTGGAATACATCTCCATGAACATTCCACCCACACAACCTAGGCTCCCCAGGTGACTTCAGCTACACCTGTGGTGTGAATTACTATTTGGATGACAGATTAAAAAAAAAAAATTAAATCACACTTGTGCTGTGTTTGTCTTCATTGTTAACCCTATGCAAATGGGAAGAAACCGGTTTTGGTGAACATTCCCCTGACCACCATGGAGGTCAGGAGATTGTTGATCCTAGACCCGAAGAACAAGGCAATGCACACCACAGACATGCTGTCTGTCAGGCATGAGGCGTCTGGAGCCTTGTAGCACCCTATCCCTGCCCTGCATTCCCGAGTCACTGAACTGTGAAGGCTGGGAAGACGCCTTCAGCTAAAAATGGAGCTCTATGGCTGCATGTCAGACTGTGAAGCAATCTTTTTAAAATCCCAAGGGCTCATGCTACCTAAAATGGTAAAGAAGACAGCCTCCACCTGCTCTCACTCCTCCTCCTCTTCCTCCTCCTTTCCCCCTCCCCCTCCCCCTTTCAATGAAATAGCAGCAACCACATTCAAGGTCAGGAAAAGGCCCCTTGACCACCTGAACAGCTCTACCATTTTTGATCTTCAAAATTGAAAGGCAGGGAGTTAAAAGTAGTAGTTAAATTCTAGATTACAATTTGAAAACTGGAAAATGGGGCAGGTCATAGACCAAAATAAAGACAAGGCATTTAATGGCATTTGCAGAGTTTTCTCTTGTTAAATACTGATTCACATACAGGACAAAAAAAAAAAAAAAAAGACTAATGATAGCAGAGGACCACTCATGTCTTATATCTTCAGCCATTTGTCTGTGCAAGAGAGTCAGGGAACTGTGAGGCCTGCTCAGAGTAGGGTCAGGAAATAACGGATCATGGCTAAAACAGTAAAGTCTCTAAAAGAGACACACAGCAAAAGTGCAGTCAGCAAAATGTGACCAAATTACACCCTTCAATCTGCCTTGCCTTTAAAATGCATGCCCTTCAGACACACATGTAGCCAGCACACAGCACAGCCAGGAAGAAAACACTCCACAACCAAAAATGACAGCCTAGGAGTTTGTGGCATTTATAAATGATGGTTTGAGATATAGGTTTCATTTTTCTGTCTAAATAAAATATCCATGGAAATGATCTCCTGACACATAGAATCACACAAAAAGGGCTTGATTAGCCAGGCAACAAGCCCGCAATCCCTACAATCTGGTGGCTGAGGCAGGAGGATTGCTGCAAGTTTGCGTGTAGCCTGAGATGCTCATTAAGCACCATCAAGAGCCTGGCCAGTCATAGTTACAAAGTGAGACCTCATGTCAAAAGTTTTAAAGGAGATTCATAAACAAAGTGACTCAACAATTTATTTTAATCCAAAACAGTGAAAGGACCCACTAAGTCCAAAGTTCCTTCTTCCAGTCACTGGTTATCTCAGGGAAATAGGAAGCTGGTTTTATTGATTTACCAGGAAATGACTCGCTCCCATATTAAATTCTTTACCAAACAGTGAACCACATATGCTCACTTAGAATGTAGAGTCCTCCAGCACAAATGTTTATCTGGTTAGTATTTCTGAGACAGAGTTTCACTATGGATCCAGGATGGCCTGAGACTAACTAGCTAGCCCAGGCTGAGTGCTCCTCAGTCCTCCCACATGCTTACATTAAGGGTATATACCACCCACTCCCCACCCAACTTTTACTGCCAAACTTTTAAAGAAGTTGTTTGGGGGAGAGTGAGGAAAGAAGGAAACAATAACAGATACCAAAAACGACTTGATATTATGACAGAAGGAAAGACTCTTTTTCACTCAGATATATATATCAAACTGCAAATCAAGGGCAGCCTGTTTATACCTGGGGCACCAATATGAACACTATTTAATGCACTTAGGGCAGCCTCTGTAGAAGACTATTACATAACACAGATGGATGTATTATTATATCAATGTTGCAGACATGTTTGTTTTACCACTAATATGAATGATTTGGGAATCACACAGGGAAGCATAACTGTCTTCACATCTCCCTCTGTTTAGTTTTCAAACATTCTAGTTATTGAAAAGGTAAAAGAGACAATTTGTTATTCCAGAGCCCTAGGTCCCCAAATCTTAGAGCTGACATGTCTCAACCTGGGGCAGCAACAGATTGAAAGCCAAGGAGGGGCATTCCTGGGCTGAAGGACTGAGCCAGCAGCAACCTGCTCCCTCCATACTCGTGGCTCATGAAAACATGCTGGAGCATTTGGCCTATTCATCTAATTTGCCAATTTCCTGGGCTTGACACCAATAAGAAGGCTGAACATTTGTTGTTGTCCATTTGTTGAGTCCCAACAACTCAAGGCTTTGATGCCACATTGAAAGACCCTGGCCAGCTGGGAGGGGGCAGAAAGCACTCCACAGACCAGCCATCACCAAGCTCTCTCTTGATTATTTTTGCTAGAAATCAGTCAAAAAGGAAAGGTAGCTTTCTAATCATTCTAGTAAGCCATCCTTGTATCTTCTCTTGGAAAAGCTGTCTTCACTTCTGGCACATTTCAATAAATAAGTGTTTGCAACTGTAACTCAAAAAAGCAGGTCTGATAATTCAGACCAACACTAAAGGTCAAATTTAACTGAGTAATCATTTAATGCTCACTTTTGTGATAAATTCAACCTAATACTACATGAAAAATACTGAGTGAAAACCCGAGCCCCAAGTTCCTGAAACAGAAATAGTTTAAGTATTGTCTTCTAGATAGTTAGCAGTTAAATACTACTGTGTGTGTGTGTGTGTGTGTGTGTGTGTGTGTGTGTGTGTGTGTGTGTGTTTCAAAAGTGCCTCAGCCTGGTTTTCTTCATATAGGAGCACGAAGGTCTAACAAATTATAACAAAAATTTCATGCCATTCTCATCTTATTAACAATCAGGAAGGTACACAAATGTCTCCTTTCGTCCTGTGACAGATAAGCGCTTTAATACAAATTCACCTCATCTATATATAGAGATGCATAAGTATTCTGCCAAAACAGAATGGCAGGCTTAGGAAATGGATCAATTAATTTCACAATTTTGCCAAACATGGCATGGTGTAAGATTTGGGATTGAAGCACTTGAGAGGTAGTGGCAGGAGGATCAGGAATTTAATGTCATCCTTGGCTATATAGCAAACTTGAGAACAGCCTGGGTTATATAAGACCCTGTCTTAAACAAATAAATAGGTAAATAAATGGCATTCTTTTTTGGTTTTTGTTTTTCTGTGACAGGGTTTCTCTGTTTTATAGCTCTGGCTGTCCTGGAACTCATTCTGTAGACCAGGCTGGCCTCGAAATCATAGAAATCCGCCTGCCTCTACTTTCAGAGTGCTGGTTTAAAAGCATGTGGCACCACCATCCAGCTAATAAATGGCATACTTATTAATGTGTTGTGACACTTTAATACAGTTCCTCCTGTTGTGGTGACCCCAACCATAAAATTATTTCATTGCTACTTCATAACTTTGTTACAAACAGTAATTTTGTTATTGTTATGAATCATAACATAAGTATCTGATATGCAAGATATTTGATTTACAAGGCCCAAAGGGGTCACAGCCCACAGGTTGAGAACCACTGTGCTAAGACTATAGTGTCTTGAGGCATTGCTTTACACCAACAATTTCATTCCAACTAACATGATGAATGTGATGAGGTGGGGCAGGGGGGAGGTCACAGGGGGGGAAATCCCAAACATGTATGTCTGTATTAAGCAAATGTCTACCAACTTTCAGACTTAGCAACTGGACTAGCAGGTCCAAATGAATGCTAGATCAGTAAGCAGCTAAACTGAACCCACAAATACAACACCCAGCCACTAAACCCCTAACATTCTCAGACCATAGCCAAGTGACAAGCGCATTCCATACTGAGAGTCATTGGGCTTCTTTGCCTTCCTTGCTGAAGAGAATCACAACCTGGGAGACTTTGCCACCTCCTCTAACACCAGAGAGCCTGCAGCCAGGAAAATACAGAGTGACTCGTGTGCATTCCCACCAGCCTTCATATTTAATAAAAATTTCTGGGGCTGAATAAAAGGAAACTCTGAGATGGAAAAAACTATCCTCATTGCTGGGAAAGTAATGACAGACTGCCATAAATGTGACTCTCTAGGCAGCTACCTAAAACATATCAGAAGCACCCCCAAATAATCTCTTCCTGAGTTGCCTGTCAAAGTACCCAAAGTCCCACCGTCACTTAATGGCTTTGAGGATCAACCCCCCTGATGGAAGGCCTACATATTACATCCTTCACATAAACCTGCTTCAGATAAGGATCTAGTTAGTACCTGAGCTCTGACATAGGCAAGCCATGGTAGAAGAGGCAGGAATGTTCTATTTCCAGGGGAGGTGGGGGGAGAGTGACACTGACCACCACTGCAGTGTGGACTCAGCCCCCAAGGGCAACCAAAAGACTGAGGAAAGAGAAATAAACCCAAGGAAGGACTAGAAGGATAGATAGAAGTTAGTCTGTTTGCAAGTAGAAAATACTAAGACTTGGCTTCCAAAAATAAAGATAACTCTTTATTGTATGTGTTAATGGTGGTATGTGTGCATGTACACATGTGCATAGGCGTACACACTGTTGTTTTGTGGGACTTTGTAAACTATTGTTTTGTGTTTTGTGTATGTGTGCATTGTTTTGTGGAAGGTTGAATACTGTTGTTGTATGTGTGTGCTGTTTTGAAGCTTTTGCTTGGTTTTGTATTTTTTGTGTTTTTATACATTTATTTATGTATTATGTGTTTATATTTTTGTCTTGCTGTGTAGCTACAAGCTGGTCTAGCACTCACTATATAGCCCACACTGATCTCAAATTTATAGCAGTCTTTCTGCTTTAGCCTCTAGAATACTAAATTACAGGTATGTGCCACCATGCTCTATGCCTTTAAAGCTTTATGTTTTGATAGTCTGTACTACCAGTGAAGTAAAACTAACACACACACACATACTGGAGAGAGAAAGAGAGAGAGAGAGAGAGAGAGAGAGAGAGAGAGAGAGAGAGAGAGGAGAGAGAGAGAGTTCAAGGTTCTGCCTCCTTGTCTTGCCTAAAACCCCACCTATTCCCATACCCATGCCCCATCCAGGGTACCTAAGACTCTATATCCTTTCTTCTGCCAGTCCCCAAGAGTATGGCCTTCCTACTTTCTGATTCTTTTTCCCATTCCTTCTCCTCTTCTGTAGTTGGAAGGTTTCTCCGGTCCTACCAAGCCCCTGTAGTCCCATGGCCTGTTAATAAAATAATCACTCAGAAGCTTATATTAATTATAACTGCTTGGCCATCATCTCAGGCTTATTACTGACTAGCTCTTACACTTAAATTAACCCATAGTTTTTATCTATGTTTAGCCATGTGGCTTGGTACCTTTTCTTAGTTCTTCCTTGTCATTTTGTTTCCTCTGTGTCTGGCTGGTGAATCCCAACTCAGCCTTCCTCTTCCCAGAATTCTCCTTGTCTGCTTATCCCACCTATACTTCTTGCCTGGCTACTGGCCAATCAGCATTTTATTTATCAACCAATCAAAGCAACACACATTCCACAGCACTCTTCTTTCATTAAATGTCAAGAATAAGAATTTTAAAACCCTTTAAAAGTAAGGTGAGTACAATCTCTTTAAAAATTCATTCACCAAGAACATTTACATTTATGGGTGCCACTCCACTGACCTCAGAGGACACAGATATGTAGACCAGAGAGACAGGGGAGCTTGTTCTCTTGAATCCCAGTCTTAGCTTCAAGTTCTAGGGCTTGAAGTTATTACTCTGAAAAATCACTTCTGTTCAGGTGCTAGCCCAACATTTAAATATAAACATAAAAATATAACAGCAATGGCCTTTGAGGAGAGTGGCACCTAGTCCCACAGGAAGATAAGGTTTGGTGTAAGGCCTCCATCTTATTCCATGTCCAAATAGCATTTAGCCTATTATATTAAAGTGGCAGACATACGGAAAACAGATCATCAGAATCCTGCACAACCTCCACTCAGAGGCCTAGATGATGCTCTATGTCCAGTGCTGAGGCCAGTTCTAGCAGAAGTCCCCAATTCTCAAGCCTAGACAGCTGCCATTTTTTTTTTTAACCAAAAAGTAGTAGAGAAAGCTAGGCAGCAGTGGCACACACCTTTAAGCCCAGCACTCAGGAGGCAGAACCAGGTGGATCTCTGTGAGTTCGAGGCTAGCCTGGTCTACAGAGCGAGATCCAGGACAGGCACCAAAACTACACTGAGAAACCCTATCTCAAAAAACCAAAAAGTAGAGAAAATCTGATAAAGATGCATTTTAGAGGTTCCAAAGGCAGCAAGGTTGTATGTATCCTTTAAATGGTTATAGTGAGTTGTAACTTTTTATGCATCTGATGCTATATTTAAAGGAATCCAAGAACTAGGGTTTTTTAAGGTTCAAAAGATGGAACCTAGAGAGATGGCTCAGTGTTAAGAGCACTAGCTGCTCTTTCAAAGGACTTGGGTTCAATTCCCAGCACCTACAGCTCACAACTGTCTGTAACCCCAGTTCCAGGGGATCTGATACCCTCACAGAGACACACATGCAGGCAATACACCAATACATATAAAATAAAAATAAATAAACCATTAAAAACCTAATAGGTTAAGTTCAAACGAGTTTAGACAATAACTAGGGAAGGAGATCTGAAAATGGCAGGAAACTGTCCTCAAAAACTAAATGATGGCTTGAACCTGAAAATGTACACCTGGGAAATCTGCAGTGATCAGCCACTTCCTTAAAACCCACTGTAATCACTAAGGGCAGCTTCTTCAAGACCTTTCCCTCCTCCCCCTCTTTTCTTCTGTCTTCTGTTTAATCCAGAGAAGACAAATAGTATATGTAGTTCTTCACACAGTTGATTCAAAGTCAAGCCACTAAAGAAAAACTAAAGAAGAGACTTAGTTGGTACATCCTTTATATGGGAGGGGAAGTGTTGGTCTTTCTGTGCACTCTTGAGGTACCAAGCTGGAGGTTGACCTCTTCTGGACCTGAAGAACACAGTTGGAACACAGTTGACTGGACTCCTGGGCTGACACTCCATAGGTGAAGAACTCCACTCTTGGGGTTGCCAGATTAAGTACAGCTTCTTCTCCAAGAGGAATAGAAATAACCATGTTTAAAAGACTGGAGAAAAACCATGGCAAGACAATGCTGTGCTCTTCCCATCATTCCATAGTGAGAAAATAAATAGTAATTAAAGAAGGTAAAGGCTGGAGATACCAGAACATGAGTAGGCATCATCAGGAGAGAGACCATGACCAGCCAGCTGCAGAACCCACTGCAGGACATTTACAAAGTGCTCTTCATCTATCTAGAAGCCCCCAATCCTTCATTGCCACTAATCTTTATATCCTAAGCAAATAAACTGCACAGTACAGAAAAGTGTTTCTGTAGCCTGATACAATGGGAGGGAGATACCTGGGGTTCCTCTAGAATGCAAATTTGAAAAGGAGACTAAAGAGAAACCTTTCTTTCTTTATTGGAGAATAATTCAGGAAGGGCAACAACCTTGTGGGTCCCAAGTCTACATCCTAAAAGAAGTAAGCTGTCCATCTTTGTTCTCTCTGAATGCTATTCTGGCTCCGCGCAGGATGTGTCCTCACAGCAGCCATGACCAGCCATAAAGCAAAGGAGGGAACTTGTTCTATGTATACCCATGGTCATGGGGCATCACTCTCAGTAACAATCGCCCATATGTAGAAGAAACCCACGTGCTCATTATCAAATGGATGAAGAAAATGTGGCACAACATCAACAAGCCTTGTGGCTAATATGCTAAGATGAAACAAGCCAGCCACTAGGACACATGTTGTGTTTCAAACTCACGGGAAGTACCATAGTAGTCACATATAGGGACAGAAGAACGGGGGCTGAGGAGAGCAAGAGGGAGGGGGATTATGGGTTGTTGTCTAGTTGTGTTTAGAATTTCCATATTCTGAGATTGGGTATATGAAGATACAAATATACTTTGCAGTATTAAATTGTATAATTAAGATGATGCATTTTGTATTTAGTGTCATGAAAAATAAATTAAAAAAGAAAAAGCTGGGAGTGGTGACTTCCACCTGTAATCACAGCACTCAAGAGGCTGAGAAGGGACAATTGCTGTGGGTTCACGGCCAACCTGGATGATGTAAGAGCTCCAGGGCAGCTTGACCTACAGAATGAAACCATGGGGCGAGGGGGGCAATGAGGGGGGGGGGGAGAAAGAAGAAATCTCTCCATGGGATAGGGAAGGATACAGATACGGAGAAGAATCAACTAGAACAAATTTCAGTACTTTGTATGCTAATAGAAATATAAATATTTTCTTAAAATCACACACATCCACATAAACAAGAGTAACTGTTCCTTTAAATTATCATTGGATGGCTACAGTAGCTCTAAGATTTTGACCTGATAAGAATCTACTCCAAGCTGGGCAGGATAGCTCATGCCTTTAATCTCTGGAGGCAGAGGCAGGTGGATCTCTGTGAGTTCCAGGCCAGCCTGATCTACAAAGTGAGTTCCAGGACAACCAGGGCTGTTACACAGAGAAATCCTGTCTTGAAAAACAAAAACAAACAAACAAACAAACTCGTTTGACTCCCTCCAATCATTTCAGGCTGCCTTGTTTTAGACATGGAAATTAAGGCCCAAAATGATGGAAGAATTTACAGGATGTACAACAGAACTAGTCTGTTCTGTAACTCATTCTCCTTGGCTTCTCCAACCCAAGCCTTCTCCCAAAGAACCCAGTATTGGATGTCTGCTTCCTTCCTATCTCCCTCGCCAACCCCTGCAAAGAGACTTCCCCTCCCAGGACCACAGAAGAGTCCCTGGAGGTGACCAATTAAGTCTGTGTCACTTTGTGACTCAGTTTGGTGAGTTTATCTGTACCTGCCTTCTCTGGGGCAGGTGACAGGGATGCTCCACCCTTTCCTTCTGGAAATGATCTCTTCCCTCCCTTTTCCAGACACCATTTTCTCCTGGCAATCCTTCTGTTTAGCTCCTCTTTCCAATTATATTCTTAGGATACTGAGCTTCTTGCTCAATTCCCACCCAAACAATGAATGGCTAATCCGTGACTGAAGGCGTGAACTCAGATTAACTTTACATTTCTCTCAGATGTTTACAGAATTGTTCTGAAGCCTGTAGTAAATAGGCAGTAGAGCCTTCTGGATGCAGGTTCTCTGGAGCTGTGTCTTCAGGGAGGGTTTCTCATAGCCTAGTACAAGTATTTGGCACACAGTAAACAGCAATATTCTTGTTATTTTTACTATTAATGTAACTAAATTCTCAAATTTGGAGCTACTTTTCCTAGCACGGTCCTCCAGATTCTATCGAGAAACTTCCCACTATTCAGGGTCATGCTTAATCCAATACCAGCTGAGGATCCCTCCCTGGCTCCAGACAACAGTTAAAACAGCAGGAACATTTCCTGTCTGTTATTGTGCTAACCCAGGGCCACAACAGAGCTCCCTGCTCCAGGAGCACCTGCACTCTTTGGTAGGAATCCACACAAGACACCACCACTCCCAGCTGTTACATCTCCACAAGCACTTCTGCTCAAAGAGTAGCTCACTCCAACAGGCAAGCATTAGATGGGACTAGAACGCTCCACTGATCTACTGTTTCTTGATCCCGTTAGCAGGAAATCATACACAGTCTTGGTTCCTCTTCTCCAGATTTACCCCATCTCACATGGGAACTCTCATACAAGACAGGCCCATGAAGCTGGCTCCACATCTTCATTTTCCATTCAATCTTCTTCTGAAGAGTGCATCCTCAAGTCTACTTCTGATCTTTGACCTTATAGATGCTCCCTATTAGAGCTACAGTAGGCATAATGGGATGTTAATAGGCTGTTATGATTTACTCTACAAAAATCAATGGTGTAGATCCTGCTGGGGAAACAAGCCACTTTGGTGGACTCGGCTACATGAAGAGCATTAGGTACCTGGTTCCCTGGGAATGAATCTTTATGCTAGGCAATTCTGAGCTCTCTTGAGCTGAATTTTTTAATTGGATATTGAGTCCAATCTCCCCCCCTATTTTAAAATAACTAGAAAAATAAGGAAACACAACTTGATCACCTTGTAATCTGGAAAACATCTAAACTATCACATAATATTGAGAAGATCCCTTTTCAACAGTGACTGATAGTAAACAGGCTCTGGATCCAGGAGGGAGAAGGCTGGCACAAGACAGCACTACTGCTTTATTCTGCTCTGCTTTTATAAGTCCAGGAGCAATCAAAACTATAAAATCACAACTCACTGATAGATCAAAATAAAATATTAAAAGGAACATGGCAGAACTCAATTCAAGTTTTGATTAAAAATTACTTTTCAATGACTGAAAGGTCATTCTTTGATAGGCGAAGAATGCTAGTTTGTGAGGCTGACCCAAGAAAACACACTAAATTTTAGGATGGAGCAGATATTTTTAAAACATCAGCTTGCTTTGAAAGAATGGGAGAGTTTCTTCTAACCTTCTACAGGTCATCAAAATTTTTTTTTTCTTTTTATTCCAAGGTTGTCTCAGGTGGACTGTGTAATCAGAGTTGAAAGTCTTTCCATAGATTTTCTGGCTTATACAACACATCTGAAAAATTACTATTACAAGCCAGGAGGTTCGACTTTCAGAGAGACAAGTAACTCAAAGGGAGCATGTGGCAGGTGACTGTGGAGGGACCTGAGGGCAGCATGGGGAGGAGACTGTGACAAACTTACTGTAGGGATGTTTCTTATATGTGCTAATGAAGGAGCAAGTTGGCCCTCTTTATTATCAGCTTTTCTTATTATTTTTCAGTTCTCTACAGTGAATCTTCTTCCAGGAACTAAGCATTCCCACAGTCTGTTGTGGGAACTCTTTCCCTGGGGAGATATAAACAAACATCCTCCTTCTCTCACAAAGCAGAGCACTGACAAGAAACAAGAGTGCATTCCCACTGAACTCCGACTCAGAGAACTAGCACGTTTTCTGAGATTCCTTACACAGCACGGGTGACAAGTTACTTACAGGAGCATGGATGACCCCATGAGAGCACACTACCAGAAAGTCTCCCTCCAGCATGGATGGACAACTTCATGGATGGAGTCTCCTCTTCAGTTAGCCCCCCACAGTCTATAGACTCTAGCACCTCTAAGACCAGGAGGCCATGTTCAATTAAGGCAGAATTGCTCATAACTGGCCAGGAGAAGCAGGAGGAAGCAGCCAGAATCTAGCTGATGATCAAATGGCACCCCACCCTACCCCACCTTCTAGGAGAGAACACTAAGAGTCAACAGGTTCAGGCTCTGGGTCTCTAAAACATCCCCAACTCTAGAGGAAGGACACACGGTATCAAAAATCACAATCACCTTCGCTCTGGTGAAGTTACTGCCCTCTCCCCTGGTCCTGTGGCACACTTGTGATCTGCCTATTCCACTTGCTACACAATTGCCACTGTCTCTTTGCCTTTCTTTCCACCTGTAGGACAGTGAGAATCTGAAGGAAATTATTTCTTAATTACTAATATTTCTAAGTACCTTCTAATATATGTAAAATATGACAAGGTCTCCATAGTTGTTGTTTAAGAAAAATCCATAGTGCAGGCTTTACTAACCAGCCCCTGGTCCAGGCACTAAGGTTACAGCCATGAACAAAATATACAAACACACCAACCTTCACTGAACATTCAAGAAAGGTCCAAATAGATGAATGAGCATCAAAGGGCCAACAATTTCCCCTATTGGTTGATCTGAAATTTCACCCAGTAAGACAAAAATAAGGCATGCACATAGCCTGCTTTTAGATATTTCTCCCAGCGTACTAAAAGTTAAGCCCAAGCCTTATTTGCAAGAGTTCTAGAACTATAAGCTGACACACGATTTCTCTTTATCAATGATCAGTCTCAAGAAATATGAGACATTTTTCTCCAGATCACTAATACTAAACCCCAGTAAAATGTACTATTGGGCACAGCCACAGTTACCTTCCAAAGTAGAAAACCATACTGAAGCTGGTGTTTAACAGAAATCAACCCCTGCATCCATCAATAGTAACAATTGAAACCTATGAAATGTTTCTCTCCCAATCTTTTCATCTTAAATGAATTATGTCATTTGTACCCTCATATCACCTGAGGAATGGATAAATATTCTTTACAATCTATTCTCTATAGACATGTAATTGGATCCCCATAGAGTTTATGTAACTTGTGTTATTTTGCTCAAGTAGTAGGTTACAAATTCAAGCTTAACTTTAGTATTGTAAATGCCAATATCAACACTAACATCCACTCTAATTGCATTATACCATCTACAAGAGAAGAGGGATTAAAAAATAATATTGAAACCAGGAATTCCTATAATCCAAGCACTCAGGAGAATCAAGAGTTCAAAGTCATCTTCAGCTGTGTAACATGTTTGAGGCCAGCCTAAGTCACATGAGACATCATAATCATCATCATCATCATCATCATCATCATCATCATCATCATCAAGCAGAACTCTCAAATCTAATATGACTCCTTCCAGTGCTGTATGCTTCACCCACTCCACAACTTGGCCATCCAGAGGCCGATCAACCAGCTACTAACACTGAACAGTCTTTCTACAGCAGTCAGATATCAAATTTGCCGTTTGTCCATCAGCAGTCAGTGTAACTACCTTATTTATTTCTAAATTAGACAGAATAGTCCTTTTATCTTACTATGAGGACAATGACAGGAAGCCTTGTTCTAGAAGCTCCCTGAGGTCCCGAACTAGGTCACATTCCGTATGTACCAGTCCACAGCATGCTTTCCTGTCTGTGGCGACACTTAGCGATGACACAATGCATGAATGGGTGGCAATGCGACAACACCAGCGAATGTGAAAACTGGATTAAGAGTGTTCATGGTATTCTCTGCTCTTCCACCCATCTCCTACTAATTAGACTTTGAGCCATTTAAAGGCAGAGACGCTCTGTCTTCCTGTATAAATCATGTTCAGAACCCCAGATGGTGTCATGCTCATGTGGCATGTGTGTTGCATCAATATTTGCTCACTGATTTGTTGCTCAAATACCACTACTGAGTTGTGTTTGTCTGGCGAATCATGCAATTTTAATAATTAGTGTCTGAGGTGGGAAAATGTCTTCTAGAAAGACTGGGAGTGAATATGAAGTACTGACGAGTAAGATTGGTCCACAGGAAGTATATCAGATGAAAACACACTTCCATAGCAAACAAGGGAAATGGAAAAGTACACTGATAAACCCCCAAGAGTAACACCAACTTTATTGCTGCCTATATAGACACACACTCTGAAGGACGCATTGCAGAGCTGAAGAAATGGCTTTGTGATTAAGAGCCCCTCTGCTCTTACAGAGGACCCGAGTTCAGTTCCCAGCAGCCACCTTAAATCTCACAGCCACCTGTGACTCCAGCTTCTGAGGATCTGACGTCTTCTTCTGGCTTCCACAGGCACCGCACATACATGGCAGATACAGAAGGACACATAGTTGGGGGCTGGGCATTTGCCAAGTAGTCAAAGTGGCTTGGATACCATGGGTAGCCAGTGGAATCACATGCTTTTACCTCGAAATACAGAACCATCTGCTTACTCTATGAAAGTAAAAAGACCCATTCTCAGGCTTATACAATCCTACATTTTATTTTTTTTAATTATTTTTTAAACAGACTCCTTTCTCACACAATATGTCCTTTTCTCATACAATAGCTTCCCTTTTCTCTATTCCTTGAAGTTCCTCCCCACCTCCACTCCCTCCAGATCCACTCCCTTTCTGTCTCTCATTAGAAAAGAACAGGCTTCAAAGAGATAACAACCAAATATGACAAAATGAAATATACTAAGATGAAACAAAAACAATCCCCACATTTTATAAATTTCCTGACAAAAGCAAATGCACTAAGAGCTATCAGGCCTTGAGGCATTTTGATAAATCAAATCTCTAATTCTTTCAAGATTAATCAGAAGACCGTTTATGGTGTAAGTCTTCTGACTGGGGCAGAGCAGGGAGAGTCAGACGGAGAATCTGAGAGCATGTAGGAACATTACAGACTATCCAGTTAATCCCCGCCTACCACCTGTGCTTATCACTGACACTGTCAAGGGAGCATCAGGTGGCCCATGTTCTCGTATAATAGACATAATTTAGTCTTTCTTGGAAAGGGAGGAATTTTCAGGTAGTATAAGGTCATGTTTCTAATTGTTATTTTTCATATACTGAACTTCAGATAAGCAGTACCATAGGATGTTGGGCATAATGCACATACATCCCAGAAAAGAATAGCCTAAAACTTAAGAACTTTATACATATTGCTGTTTTATGTGACTTTGTCCTCAAAGAGATACTCAAAGGAACAAGGATAATCACTGGGACTTTGAGTTCCAGTGATTGGAGGTTATTTTATCTTTGAGGGGGATGTTAATTTCAATGAGTTCAAGCAGTCAGTTGACAGCCAAAGATGGTAGTCTTCATAATACTGTTCATGCTGAATTGAAAATCCTTCTGGGTTATCAATAGCATGATTATTGCTTTCAGACAAATAAATCCTTATTTCAACTGAACTGAGAGTGATTAGGAATATATTTCAATGAGTCTCAAAGGCTCTAAAAAAAAAGATTTGCATTACTTCATTCAATAGATTCAGTGTTCACAATGGAGGGATGTGGAAAGTATTTTTTACTAATCTCATTGTACCTTAAATATTCTAGGGATAAATTTACCCAAAATAAGGTCTCACCATCATCCATACATCCAAACTATCAATAATCACCATGATTTCTACTTCATGTTTTTGAATGTTAACTTTCTAGGACATCTTCCCTAAGGGGAGCTGTAAAAGCACATGAGCTTTTGGTCAATTAGCATACAAACATGTGGTGTGTAGTCGGCACCCTCAGAGCACTTACATTCCTGTGAGGATGCAGTCAGATGTATACACCCTGTCACAGAGGTACAGGACAGCAGGAGCGTGGGGGACGCACACTGCCCTGTATGTGAGGTTCCCACCTAACATCTGTACCAAGGCAACATCTCAACAGAAAGGAAGAGAAGAAAGCAGAGAGTGAGCTCCGAAGCCCAGGGCAGCAGAGCCATGTTTGTTTACACTCTTCAAAAAGGAGCTGTAGCCAGGTGGCTTACTGCAGGCCTGTAATCCCAGCACTCGGGAGGCAGAGGCAGGCGGATCTCTGTGAGTTCGAGGCCAGCCTGGTCTACAAAGTGAGTTCCAAGACAGCCAGGAATGTTAAACAGAGAAATCTTGTCTCAAATAACAACAACAAAACAAAACACGAGACCTGTAAGTACCTTGTTGGCAACACCAGTAATGCCCAGCTGAGGATAGAAAGACCAGTCTGTTCAGTGCTGATTCTGGGACTGGGTACAGCAGCAGTACCGTAAGGAAGGGGTTTGGAATTCCTTTTGAGACTCATTTCCCTTGTTTCTTTTAGATTTATTTTTAGTTTACATGCACATGTGTGCCTGAGTATTTTTATGTGTACCGTGTGCATGTCTCATGCCCACAGAGGCCAGAAGAGAGCATCTGCTGGAGCTGGACACATGGGCAGCTGTGAGCCACCTTATGTGGGTGTGAGGAAGTGAACCAAGGTTCTGTGGAAGAGCAGCAATCCCTCTTAACTGCTGAACCACTTCTCCAGCCCCATTTACCTAATGCCATTGCCAAAATTAAAATGCACTAAAAATTTTAAAAGAACTGATGGCAGATGTTGGGGCTTAGTGAGGCTTCTATTCTACTCATAGAAAGTATTAACCCAGGTGGCTAGATGGTTCAGCAGGCACAGGCACTTGCCAACAAGCCTGACAACCTGAGTTCAATCCCTGGGGACCCACATTGTCAAAGGAGAGACTCCTGCAGCAGATTATCCTCTGACCTCCATGGAGTCCAGTAGTGTGTGCACAGCTTTCCTCCCCACCTCCAAACACAACAAAAAAAATTGTGTGTGTGTGTGTGTGTGTGTGTGTGTGTGTGTGTGTGTGTGTGCATGCAGAGAGCAAGAGTTAATACAGAAGTTCCCGTGTTAACAGCCCCTCACTGTAAGGTCTAAGTCTTGCCATTAAATCTGTGATGGTCTGGATATAGTTTGTCTACCCACCCCACAAGCTTCTTATTCTGCTCCTTAGAACGCTGGTGTGGAAATGTGGTAGCATGGGGCTGGAGAGAGAGCTCAGCAGTTAAGAGCACTTGGAGAAGATCTGAGCTTGGTACCCAGCACCCACATGGCAGCTCACAACCACCATTAACTCTAGTTCCAGAGGATCCGATGCTCTCTTCTGACCTCTACAGGCTCCTGAATGCACACAGGGCACATCCATGTGCTCAGGCACACATGTACACATAAAATAAAATAAAATAAAATTTAAAAAGAAACAGAAAGTTGGTGGTACTTTTAAGTGGTAGGGTTTTGTGGAGGGTGATTAGGTCATGCCTGGTGCCTAAAGAGTTCCCCCAGGAGTGAGTTGCTATAAAAAAAATAAAAGAAAAAAATAAAAGAACTGGACCCTCCCTATTCTCCTGCTTCCTATTCTCACGGAGTGATGCTGTCTGTCTGTTTCCCTCTCTCCTCTCCTGCACCTCCTCTTTTTACTCCTTTTGTATCCTCCTACCTCCTAATGATCTGCACCCCTAAGACTCTGCCAGCGAGAGGCCCATCACCAGTGCTAGCTGACATATAAGATGGCATATAAGAGTGCTTGTTATAAAGTCTATCAGGACCTGAGTTTGATCCCAGAACCCATAGGGTAGAAGGAAAGAAATGACTCCTGCAAATCATCCTTTGAATTTCGCATGTATACTGTAACAGGCAACTACACACACACACACACACACACACACACACACACACACACACACACACACACCACATGAGCAGAGAGAGAGAACTGTTTTAATAAAAATTAAAAGTTCATCACCAGATAGAGCCGCTCAATCTTATACTAGAACCATGAGTCCAATTTAACCTCTTTTCTTTGATGAATACAGTGCACTCTGCGGTATTCAACAGAAGATAAACCAAGATGAACTGTCTTTCATTTGATTCCCTTCCCTAACATCTATGCCAAAATATTTAACAGAAGCCTAGGGGTAGGGTGTGCACAGAGAAGGCTTCAGTCAGGGCCACATGTGTTAGTCTAGCCTTGCAGTTGCATGGATTATGCTGGCCTCTTCCCTTCTTCCAGAAGGGTATGTCCTCACAAACGTCCTGTGAGCACTGTCTGGAGGTGGTGAGGACAGGACTCTCAGGCCCAAGGCTGTTGTGACAGAATGAGCAGACAGAGCACAGAGCACAGACTCCACAGAAAACCACCACAAGCAGAAGTGGCCCAACTTCTACGAGACCCAGTAGTTAGAGGAAAGTCTTTTTTAAACCCAGTGGAAAAGGCCCACAGAGAAGCAGGCACCAGTATAATTACCGGGCCACCAGGCCTGCTTGCCAAGCCAGTTTGATGTGGCCTCCTGACCAGGTTTCATCCTTGGCCTCAGTGCATGTTCATCTCTGGGCTCCTCCTGCTTCTGCTATTAAATGGACTGGCAGATGCTTGCTTTATGTACTTCAAACCCCAGCTATCTACGTTCTGGTTTGTTTTGGCACCAAGTTCAAATGAGAGAGCATCTGTGGACCGGATCAGAGCCTCACAAAAGCCCACTGCTGGGTTACTGTCAAGGACTTGTTCGTACCTTCCCAAAGATCACTGTGATTCTCCTAATCAGATACTCACCAAGTGTGGTCTGGACACACTCAACTGCTAATTTTTATTATTCATCTCCCTCTGGCAAATGCACATAGTTGTTCACTTGATGGAAATGGCAGGAACATGTGTGCACTTCTAATTCTGGCCTCAGTATTCCAACCTTCCTTCCCCGTGATCTTATTTAATTCAGTGGCCTCAGCACCAGCTCTGTGTCCACCTCAGCATGCATTCTCACAGCTTGCCCACATACTCAACATCCCTGGGCCTTGCACACTTCGGGTGCATACTGCATTTCTCATCTTCCTCTTCCCACTGTTTCATCATCTATCGGAAGCTAGGGCCCTACATCTGTCATTCTGACTTCCCTCTCTCCATTTGGCCTCACATCTAATTGATATTATCATGCCTGAGTGTCACTTTCAGCCAAGAAAAGACAACCTTCCATCATGTTGATATGTACCATCTAGATAGTGCTCCAGACTCCCAACAAGCCATGTGGTGTTTCAGTGTGTAGCAGCTCTCCCCAGCAAGGTCAGAAAGACCCCCTCCCTCTGGGGGGAATCTCCCTCTAGGACATGCTCTGCTACTCCAATTTCAAAAGCACTAGAATGAGGGCAACAGGATCTGTGTGTTTACATCATCAGGAAGAAAAGAAAATTATGTTCACTTAATGAAATTCTTGTGAACTTTTGTCAGGTCATATCCTTAAAAGTATGTTCACACTTCACAACTGCAGCTCCTCTAAGGAAAAGTCATCTGGACTAAAGCTATCTTACCCAATAATCCAAAAATAAGTGGCCAAGTCAGGAGCAAGAGGCAGAGCCAACACCAACCTAGATGGAGAAATGAAAGCTAACAGAGTTGAAGGCCTGGAAGCCAAAAAAGAAGAGAAAAGAAAGAAGAAAGCAACCAAGGGACTGGAGAGATGGTGCAGATTAAGAGCACTTGGTGCTCTTCCAGAGGACTGGAATTCAGTTCCCAGCACCCACATCAGGAGCTCACAACCACTTGTAACTCCTGATCAAAGGTATCTAGTGCCCCCTTTAGGCCTCAGCAGGCACTGCACTCACAAACTCAAATCCACACCAGGACACATAATTAAAAATCAAACAAAATCTTAGAAAAAGAAAAAAGCCAGATCCCAGGATGGTCCACCACTGCGTCTGCAATTACAGGCACCCACATTAACATTCCATTCCACATCAGGATTTTTCCAGAGTGACTCCCACTGACTGAATTGCAGCTGAGGTAGAGATGTCTCAGGTCTGTGCGTTTTTCCTGTAACTTTGGGTAATGCAATAAAAGCTGCATTTTCAAAGAATAAAACTGCTAATTAGGAAGCCAGAGCTCACAGTTTCCAATGGCTGAATGTTAATGAGGTCCTTTTCTTTCCCATCTTTGGGGAACACAGTCATCATTTCCATTACTGACCCCACACAAGGAGTATTGACTGTGTATCACCAATACCTCAGAAACTAGTGGGAGCTAGAAGGACCTAGCCCGTGTATGTGCTGCCTTCTGAAATAAATTTCATTTTACCTCTGAGTTAAGTGGATTACTCAAACTCTGAAAACTCCTCCCTGCCCCCACCTCCAGCCCACTCACATTTTCCTTAAGCTAAATGGCTCTAGGAAAACAAGCGGGGCATTATACTTGGCTCCTTGGAATGAGATCAGTTCTAGTTTCAAATTCCCTTGTGGAACAACCCCAAGGCCATAAGACCCTGTAAAAGTCCCAGCTGCCTAACAACTCAGAAAGGCCCAACTATGACAATAAAGCATTACTTAAGTCATGGGGAGGGAGGGACACCCCCCCCCCAACTGGTCTTGTAGACATTAAGCAGGAGCAGGTCCACAAACAACCCAGTCTCAGTCTGGGCTGTTCCCTGGAGGTGGAAGCCAGAGCTGAGGCCTTACTGCGGGGCTGGGCAGTCATTTTCTGCACCTGGCCCCATCTGTGCACGTCTAGTCGGGCCTGCTGGCAGAGCAAGCCATGCAGACCATTACTAATGTGGTGGGGTCAGTGGGGTTGGACCTGCAACAGGATGCCTATAGATTTCAAAGACTGGCCTTCCCTCCATGCCAGCTCATCAATCTAGGTTGGAAAACAAGCATATTTTTATTTCACTTTTCTTTTTTTAATTAAAAAAAAAAAAAAACCTTCACTTTTAAAGATCTTTCTGAGAACTGCACACGATCAAGGGGCTGGCATTAGTGTAGTCATAGCTGTTCAGCGCACGGAGTGAACTCATGCATGCTTTGCCAAACTTCAGTAGGAACAAGACCACCTTCCTCAGACAACACAGGCCTTTAGAATAGTGACCCTGGGGCTGGGGATGTGCTCAGTTGCTAGCTGGAGTACTTGATTAGTACAAAGCACTAGGTTCAACCCAGCAGGACACAAACCAGGCTCCTCCGCACAGACCTATAATCCGGGAACAAAGGCAGTCGAGGCCAGAGGATCGGAAATGCAGCGAAGTCATCTTCTCACTGCCCTGTGAGTCAACCTAAGACACATGAGATCTTGACTTAATTAATTAGCAACACTAGGGAAGGGCATCATGGGAAAGGTTCAAAGTCAACAGTCAGTCCTAGGGGCTGTGTCTGCAAAAGAACAGCCAACCAAGGCCTCCTCCCAGGGTCCAACTGTGTGCACCTGGGGGGTGAAGGCACAGCAGAAACTTGACCTAACTAGCCATGATAACTCATCCATTAACTTTGTCACTCACTATCAACTGCCTATCAAGTGTCTCGTGCATGTCTGCTGTCTACCAAGAGCTTGACACTCCCCCAAACTTCTTTGATTGAAGAGGAGTCAGGGCTCTGAGCCGAATACAAATCCATACACAGGCTAGCTGCAGCCAAGAGCCATGAGGACAGGATCATGCAAATCCTACCTTCAAACTCCAGTTTGCAACAAACACTGACTAATTAGTCTTGTTGAAGTAATTTTAAAAAAAGTTAAACTATTTAGTTAATTATTTAAATACAATTTTTAGTCTAAGAATGATCTCATGGCCAAGGACTGTCTTCACTTCTTTGTAAAATACCCAGCCATAGCTTTCAGATCACACCATGACTCAAACTCATATAGTCAAAAATCTAAGACCCAGTCAGCCACAAAACTAAGGCGCGACTACACCCTCCAGAGAAACTGGATCTTGTTTAGAATAATTAAAAGTTTAAAGAAATTTTGCGATAAGTGACCTCACTCTCTTACCCTTGCTTAGATATCAGTTTCTCCACTTAAAACCTTAACAGGGTTGAAATCAAGGTAAAGAAGTGGGGGTCAGGGAAATTCGAGAGCTAAAATATAGTTAATAATGTCTCTAAGCAAGATCACCTTCCTTGTAAAAACTACGTGCTTGCTAAGTGGGCTGAGAGATTCGTGGGCCTGGCCTGGCTATTTGGCATAACGGGAGAAGGAGGTTTGCTTAAGCTAAAATAGGTAATTTAGCCTTCCAGCTTCTTCTAGCCTCCTGGCAACTATGGCGAACTCTGGGCTGACCTGGCTCCTATCACAGTTGCTCTTCCCAACTCCAGCCCTTCTATATATGCTCACCCAGCATCCTCTAAAAACAACTCATTCAAGTCTTCTAGATCCGTAGATAATTCCATATCAAAGAAACACTGCTGCCTCTGCACCAGACATACTCTCAGCCTTGAAACTTCCCATCTGGATATCACAAGAAAACTAAACACAGACAGCCAAACTATCGAGCTGGATGTGGTGGTACAAGCCTGTGATCCTGGCGTGGAGAATGTGGGGGCAGAAAGATCAGCAGTTCAAGGTCATCCTCAGCTACATGTCCAATTCAAACCTAGGCTACTTGGGGACCCTTTTCAAAAGGCCGAAATAAATAAATTAACTAAACAGGAACCATCTACAGTACCTTTAGGACCTCATCCTGGGAACTGAGGTTTACCGCAGGAGTTCTCGGCCCATTTAACTAGGAAAACAAAACAACCTCTCACTCCTGAGTGGCTTCTTTAGGTACTTCAGAAATTTCATTTTAGTCAAGCCTAAGTTCACATATGAGGTTTGTTGTGAAAAGCTTTTGTGACTCCCCTATTTGTCTTGCTATTATACTAGTCACCCACTGGGAACCCCTCTTCTGGACAAAACTGCCTGCCCCACTGCCCAGCATGCACCTTCATTTCTCTCTGTCTGGTTTGGCTGGCGAGAGAGATAGGAATCTAGACGGGGCTTTTATAGTGTTGTACCTGTAACTTGTCTGAACCACCAACCGGCAAACATAGTCTCAGCCTTCACTCTGCAGGAATCCGAGACATGGAAATAACCATGCAGACCTGTGCTTTTCTATTTTATTTTATTATTTTTAGTTGTGTGTATGTGTGTGCTTATGCCCAAGTGTGTGCACATGAGTGCAGGTGCTCAGAGAGACCAGAAAAGGGGCATCCAGATCTCCTGCAGCTGAAGCTACAGGCTGTTGTGAGTCACTCAACATGGGTGCTGGGACTCAAGGTCAAGTCCTCTGGAAGAGGAGTGAGTACTCTCAGTCTCTGTCCCGGAAGTGTGCCCCTAACAGCAGTCCCACTGTAGAAACAGCAAGCATACTAACCAGAAGGTAGGATATCTACATAGCAGAATGAGAAATCCTTGAGAAAGCTTAAAAATAGCAAGTCCAAGGCAAGAAGGTAGCAAAATAACAAAAATGTGACTTTAGGGCTCATAGGGGAAAAAAAAATCTGTACAAGCAAGTTCAAGTGGAGACGGAACCACCTACGTTTCTTAAACAGCCCAACCGCTTTGAATGAGAAAGCAGAGCAAGATGTAAGATGGAGGTCTCTCCCATTAACCATGCATCCGTTTCTCAAAGGGCACAGAGAGATCTTGAGATTTTCAAAGTTCTTCTTCTTTTTTTTAAATGTCTAAGCACTGGTTAGACTTCATCACTCTTTCACCAAAAGACAGAATTTAAGAGTTAATTCCTTATCAATTACTACTAAGTGTGAATATTAAGGCATGATTTAGGGACAGAGTTATAGCTTAGTGTCATTGTGACTTAGCATGTTCAGGGTCTTAAGTTTGATCCCTAAAATCAGAAACAGACAGACAGACACAGCCTTTTAATGAGGAAAGAAAAACTCTTATGTCTGAACACACACACACACACACACACACACACACACACACACACACATACATAATGTATGTATTCTACATATAGAATACACATGTACAGAAATAAGACACTTCCCTTACCATCTGGCTTATAAATATTTTTAAAGGAAAACTCCTACAGGGCCCTCAAAACCCTAATCCAGAAAACAAACAAACAAACAACAACAACAAAAAAAAAAAACAAAACCACTCATCATATGTCATGTGCTGTGTAAAAAGATAGGAATCTTTCTCAGCATCTTAGGATAATGGGGTAGAAAAACTCCCAACCCTTACCACTATAGTTTTTTTTAAAGAGCTGCTTGCAAGAGACAAAACATCTGATTGTTAGCAAGGTTATGGTGGCACATGGCTTAATCCCAGCAATCCGGAGGCAGAGGCAGGCGGATCTCTATGAGTTCAAGACCAACTTGATCTACAGAGCGAGTTCCAGGACAGCAAGGGCTACACAGAGAAACCCTGTCCTGGAAAAATTTAAAATGTCTGATTGTCCTCTCTTGTTTAAGAGAAAAGGAGAGGAAGATGTTGAAAGCTGAAGTTCTCAGGGATTCTTTGGCTTCTGATGAAATGTAGTATGTTAAGAACCGCATACAGCTGATCAACGGAACCAACATGGGTCACTTCTTGGTCATGAAGACATTAGCATGCGCCCAAGGGCCATCTCTGACAAATCGGAATGGCTTGCCCCAGGCTTGGATTCAGGTGAGCAATTGGATGGTCTGATTGAGAAAACACACAGAGTGCCAACTTTCTTTAATATTTAATATATTGGTTTTCAGTATAACTATCCTCTCTAACATGGTTTTATGAGATCATCATATAATCCCTAATTTTCACTCAAGCAATGAGAGCTCAATGAAAGTAATTTAGGATGAGAAATTACATAAAGAAACTCTTATGACACTGTAGGCACGCTGAGATCTATAAAGGATAACTCCATTTCAAGAACAAAGATTGTGGAAACACAAGCAAAGCCAGGCAGGTTAAGGACCTCACTCGGTATTGGGCAGTTGCAGAATACCATGCCAGATTTATCCAGAAGCTCTGACTTCTATCACACCATCTAAAACTCATCAAATATCACTGGGGGAAATCTGAAATGATTGCAATTGGCTGGTGAAGAGCTGGCATTAGTACAGCTGCATCATACCCTGCATGACAATACAGTTGAGGTGCTGAAGCATCATCTCGGCCCACATAAAGACAACACTTTTTCCAGATGGCCCATCTATTTTTGCAAGCCTAGAAGCAATTTGATAAACAGAGCAACAAAGATGTTTGTGTGCGTGCATGCATGTGTGCGTGCATAAGAGAGACAAAGACAGAGACAGAGAAAGACAGAGACAGACAGACAGACAGAGAGACAGTAAGCCCAATGTCAACCTCAAGTGTTACTCTTCAGGAACAATCCACTTTGTTTTTGAGACAGAGTCTCTCATTGGGACCTGGAGCTTTCTGGGTAGGCTAGCCTGGCTGGCCAGCAAGCCCCAAGGATCCTTCTGTCTCCATTTCCCCAGCACAAGGAGAACACTTGTGCCAACCATGTCTAGCTTTCTCCTGTGTGGATGCAGGAGAGTGAACACAGATCCTCATGCTTGTACGCAAGAACTTCACAGGCTAAGCAGGCCTCCTAGTGCCAGGACTTAAAACTCTTTAAGGATGGTTCAGGATCACGATATATCAGAACCTGTACTAATCATTCTAGAACTTTCCTTCTTCTCATGGCTACTGTTAAACAAATAGTAATTTTTTTCCAGCTTCATCTGGTTTTTTTAAATGTCACCTTTAAACTCATGGAGTCCCACAGTTCTAGCTTTATAGAAAAGAACAGAATCCCAGGAACCAAGTACAATATCTTCCTTTTCATAGAAGATATCCAAATACAGAGTAGGGTGACTTGTTCAAACCACACCATTATACACCAATCAATCCGTTCAGCCAAACTGAAATACACAGACTAAGCAAATATACCTTATGTTTTCTGCTAATTTATACAGTAAAGCATTATAAATAGCCCACGGTTCTTTCTTTAAATATCTGAACTCATACATTTTAAATTTTGAGTATTGCAATCATTTAATGGGGTAGTTAAATGGAGTGTTTTTATAATGACCTTTCAAAGCTAAGCACATGTTGAGACTAACTGGACCACCCAAGTTAAAAACCCAGTTATTCCATTTAATGTTTATTTGGTTTGTTTCTAAATGTGTATTTAAGTGGCAAAGTCATAAAGGGAAGAATTAATG
Organism: Onychomys torridus; assembly: GCF_903995425.1. Classification (NCBI taxonomy): domain Eukaryota; kingdom Metazoa; phylum Chordata; class Mammalia; order Rodentia; family Cricetidae; genus Onychomys; species Onychomys torridus. The sequence goes on from NC_050447.1 coordinate 102,365,640, forward strand.
ATAATCAATACCAGATCTTCAACCATAGAGCTCTTCATGGGATTGCAGTATTTAGTGAAGTCAGCCAAAAAGCCTTCTAAAATGAGAAAACTGTAGAGTATTTTAAAAGCAAGTCCCCAGCCATATGCTGGGTCCTGAAACCAGCATTAGCAAAAGACCAGGACACTCTCAGATCCCCAGACAGATACTCACCAAAATAAGGCATGATGGGGTGAGAGGGCAATGTAGAACTTAGAAGCATGGAGGTAACAACCAAGATCTAGTGCCAGAAAAGAGCATGCTTTGTGCCCTTCTGATATCTTCAGAACTACATGTCACCACTCCAGACTCTAAATGAAGTGGAGATAAACTTCAAAAGTCTCAGAAACAAAGCACGCATTTATGCACCTAAACCTACAGATGGTTCACATTCCTAAGGAATGGTCCTCATTTATTCTCATTGAAACAATTTCTTAAATGGGTATTGGGTTTCCAGACTAACGTACTGAATTTTTTTTTTCAAATTTCATATATGCTTGAAGTAATTAATATTATAATGTATTTGAGAAAATAAGAGACATGGAGCTAATAGCCTGGGGCAGAAAGAGGGAGATGCTGGGGGGTGGGGTACAGACAGAAACCCAGCGTAAAGGAGTTCAGTCCTCTGCCTCCCATGCTCTTCCATGATACCAATCCTCAGGGCCAAGGGAGAAACTGCAGCAAAGATTTTACAATTCTACTTGCCCATATCTCTTATGGGCAATAAACACCAACTGAGCACTAAGGCCTTCATAGCAGGGAATAAGGAACCTCTAAGTCTGTGAAGAAAAAGAAGAAATGGAAAAATAACCCAGTTCCTGAAGTTAAAAGGCCTCAGGCAGCCCCACTCTAGCCATCCACACAAAATCCTTTAGAAAATCAGACGCAAGTACTTGGCATGGCCTTGTGTAAAGACAAGACATGATTCTGGAAAATGGGACATCACTTCTCTATGAACAGTCAGAGTACAAAAGACGGGTTGAACTGACATGCAGTGGGGGTGGGGGGGAGGCGGGAGATCTGGTATGTTCACTTAGAGAAGTAGTTTCTAGAACTGCACTTTAGATGCCTAAACCCAACTAACTACCTTGACACATTCTATTCCAGATTAAGGCCCTGGGAAGGTATCCCATCCCCACCACCACCACCAAAAACTCTAGATTTCCTAGGCATGGAGATTGCACAAGGCTGGAGGCCATTTAGTTCTAATCCTGACTGAAATTACTGAAAGTCTCTTACCATGTTACATAACTACAGTTGGTCCCTTATTGATAAAATACCTGTCAGCCATAAAGCAAGAGTAGCCATGACCTTAAACACAGAAACACAGAGCCAGCCTGAAGAGAAGCTCTTATTCGGAGAAAATGCAAAGGAGTCCTCTGCTGGTTTGGTAGTTTTACACATGTGTGTGTGCATGTATACATGTCTTTCTGTCTGTCTGTCTATGTGCATGTCGTTTTGTGGCCAGAGGCCAAAGGCCAGCCTTGGGTATGGTTCCTCAGGCACCATTCACCTGGTTTTGTTGAGGCAGGGTCTCTCACTGACAGATTTACTGAGGAAGCTGGGCTGACTGGCCAGCCAGTGGGCACAATGCTTTCCTGGCACTGGAATTATAGCATTTATAATCCCAAACGTTTGGGTTCTAGGAACTGAACTCAGATCCTCATGCTTGCAAGACAAGCACTTTACCCACTGAGCTGTCTTTCTGGCTCTTGTTCAGTTTTGACTTTTTGAGACTCTGTCTCACTGCGTAGCCCTCGCTGGCCTGAAACTCATTTTGTAGACCAGTGCCATGTTCTTAAAAGGGAACAAAACCCACTGAGTCAAAATGAACCCCTCCCTCAGGGGCTCAAACCAGGCCCAACTTGGAGCAGTAGGCTTTCCCACATGGACCCCTGGGCTGCAGCCCTTTAGTTCCTGCCTCAAAAGGAGAAAGACTTCAAACAAGCTGGAACAGAGAACTGTGCACACAGCCGCAACAGTGAAGCCAACCCTGGGTGGTAATGATATCCCCCTAGGCACCCGATTCTCAGACCACAAGGGGTGATGATTTACCATGTGTTATGGAAGCAGGCTTGGGACTCAGACTGACATGATGAGTTAATTCAGCTGGAGCAACAATCCACATCTGCACGGGTATTCTGAAGTCCCATGCCCACCCCCCACTACCACCACCCCCCCAGATCTCCAGATAACCAGGGAAGCTGTGTGGCATTCCGGAAAGGCACTGGGCTGAATCGCAAAGCCCTGGATTTCTGTGCTGCCTCTGTCGACTCATCCCCCGGGAAAGGGCAAATCACTCTCTCCCAGGAACGAAGGCTCCTCATCTGTAAAATAGAGAGCAGATGCTTGCTTCTCTTCTAACACAGAGCTCTAACTGACATGGAAAGAGAAATTTAATGCTTTTTCTCTCCCTGTATGCCAGGGGAGCCTCCAAGATATTTTAGTGACTAGTGCATCCTGGGGCTTCTAAGGAGACTTGCCACAGAGGTATTAACCATGCAAATATGTGAACAGAACTATTCTTACAACCACTCCAAAACTCCAACTTAAAGAGAGAACACATAGGTAAGGTTTGTAAATGTTTTTAAAGCTAGGCATGTAGCCCTGGGCCTGCCCAAGATGGGGCCTGTCAATAGCCAATCAAGAGTGGGGAGAGGCTCCTAGTGCGCTTTCCCCGCTCCCTGCTTAACTAATGGCAGCCTGGCTTCTGGAGAAGGAACTGCCTTCAGTGAAATGACGAAACTATCAGGCTCCAAAGCTTGGTTCCAAAGTCATGGTCACACTGACAGTACTGATTTAAATCACAGGGCCACAAAACAAAACCAAAAAGTCTTCATGTAAGCCAGGGGGGAAAGGTCACAAAAAAGGGTGGGATAAGAGTAAACAAAATGCACTGAATACATGTACAAAACTGTCAAAAAACAAATTCAATTTTATAAATTAAAAAAAAAGCTAGGTAGAGTGGCTCATACTTGTAATCTGTAATCCCAATAGTATTAGGCAGAGGCAGGAGGATTATGTTGAGCTTGAGGCCAGGATGGACTATGTAGCTAGACTCTGGAGAAAGAGACAGAAATAGAAACACACACACACACACACACACACACACACACGGGGTAGGGGTGAAACTGAGGATAGAGGTAGCTCAGTGGTAGAGTGTTTATCTGTCAAGCCTAAACTCTGGGTTTACTCCCTAGAACCACCTCCCCACCCCCAGTAAAGAAATCACAACTATTTAGCTGAACACAGTGGCTCACATCTGTAATCCCAGCACTCAAGAGGCTGAGTCAGGTAGACTACTCCAAGTACCAGGCCAATGTGGGCTGTATAGTGAGTTCCAGCCTCTGCTACCGTGTTTGACCTCATCATTTAAAAAAGAAAAACGTGCATGTCTATAATGCTGTGGCAGGAAGACCCGAAGTTGGAGATCAGTCTCAGCTAAATGGGGAGTTTGGGGCTCGCCTTAGCTACATGAGACCCTGTCACCTCTGTGCCAAGTGTCAGCAGCCGAGTCTCACACTGTCGTAGGAAGAGCACTGCAGAAACACAGACTGCTACAGGTGCCATGACGTTTTGCCACAGCTTGAATTTCTCTTCAGACTGCACCCTCTGGCAGAGAACTCCCAGCAAGACAACTTTATTCCACCTGGCAAGCCACTTGGTCGAACCCCACTCCACTGTGGTGTAGGTACCTGTGTGTGCTGCACACCCACCTCCCTCGCAGGCTCCGGTCGCCTAAGGGCAAGGAATACGTCCATCTCTATATTAGGGACGGCATTAATGAGGTGACTCAATACTTGTTAAGCAATAAAAACATCAGTCTGCACACAGCCTGAGGTGTGGCCCTGTTGCTGTTCTGCCCTGCAAAGCAGTCCTTTAATCTCCTGAGTGGGTGGAAACTGCCCTGGGATGCCCTCTCCACTCCCCCTCACCCTTCTTTTCCTGTATCTCATTCTGCCTGTGCCCAGGTTTGAACTGCCCCTCAGGATGATGCACAAATAAATGCAGCTCCTCTCTCTGCCTGCCTATCTCAAACTTGAAGTACATGGACCTTCTCCGATTAACTCACAGTCTCTCTTGCCCATTGGGGAGGCTGTGAGTGAAGAAAGCCACCGAGAGTTCTGTTTCAATTCCTAACTCTGTACAATTGAAATCAAACCAGTTTTGTTCTGTTTTTTTAAACTCCGAAGGAAGTGGGCAATTGGCCAAGATAAGATCACGGCCCCAGCAATCTGGGCACAAATATCTTACGCTCTATGAAGAGGCTACCTGGATTTTATCAAAACTCAGAAAATGCACTTGGTGGAAAATTGAGTTTCAGTCTGGAGAACCACTTGGTCCTGCAAAGGATGATTACAGCAAGGGCCTACATAGAACTGTTCCCTCCTCACTGCTTTAGTATCTAAACCCAAAGCAACTTCCTCCTATTGTCCTATCAGCTTCAAAAGCTAACCACCCCACAGCTACATTTTCTCCATGAAGCTGCTTCCTAACAGTGTTCCCTGGGATCGATCTGCTCCTAAAACTTAAAAGCAGCCAGGAAATCTCAAGCCCCTGAGATTTAACAAGTTTGTGTGGCATGCCTCAACTGCCAACTCTTTTCACTCAAACTATAATCCCCTTTTTAAATCTCAACAGTGACAGGGGGAAAAAAGAATTATAAAACCCAGAGTGCTGAAACATGACATCCTGAACCCACTTCTCAATTCCTTCACCAACTCTCAGGAAAACATTAAGAGAAATGATTTGTATCTGTTTATCCCTCTGTGAAGTAGCTTTTTATTTTTTTTTTCTATGTTGACTTGGTATGGATGATGTTTAGAGTCTTCCTTAAGCAAATAAGAAGTAGGGAGTCTCCTTCAACTCAGCAGTTAAGTACACATCACGGTATTATTTTGTCTGTCTTTCATGTGTCTCAGGAGTTGCCTTTACACACTGTTGACAATGGAAACCCCATTCTCATAGTGAAAACATTTCCATTTGTGTACAAAGAGGCCAAACCCTAGCAGCCTGGAGAGTCTTTTCATCTCATCTACAATCCACATTGCCCACAATGTGAGTAGATCTACAAACCTAATGCTGACAAAATTTCAGGATGCTGATCACATACCTGAAACCCCTCTAGCTGGATGTCAATGGAGGAGTCGTCGTCTTTGATGTCATGGCGACATAAAGAAGAGAATTTGTGAAAGTGTGGAGTGCTGCCATCTCAGCAGACAATTAGCAGGAATGATGTGACTTCAGTCTCTTTTGAGTGGCCAACCCGCATTTGTGAAGTCCTTTCCTATCTTTAATGACACCTTGGGTAGATCCCATAATTGGGAGGAGGGTCATTTTTAGTGATTATAGTCTAGGTCAACTTAAATTTCACTCTCAAATTCCACTCTGATTCTGTACAAACCATGACCAGGCAAAGCTATTCCTTGGCTTCTAACTAGGAAGAGGTGAGATCTAGTTCTCTTGTTCATCAGAGTCCTCCTCCATGAGGCAGTTGTTAAGGAAAGAAGAGTCCAAGTTTCCCTTCACTATTTGCTATGGTGGCTTCTTTGGCTAAGTCACTAGGTCTTCTAATATTTGAGATGGCCCTACAGGCTTGGTCCATGAATTGCTTCCCTGAGGAAAGAGCGTCCCATTACCAAAACCAACCAGCCTCTTGGGGACAATGCAGGCGGCACAACTCAGGACGCACACTACTCACAGCACACTGCACTCTGTCAAGTGAACTCGACTGTCCATGCAAACCTACACAAAGGGGATAAAAGCTAGTCCACTGGAAGTCTCAGAGTCTCTCTTCCTGCCTTTCCCCTCTGTTCAGGTTCTGGCCTTCTGACCTAGAGACAGGCCAGTAGGTCTGCCTCAGCAGACCACCAATCAAAAAGGCTAATGCCAGGCTTGCCATCTTGCAGGTATCCCATTCTGGTGGATAAGTCTTGGAGATTCCTTCCAACTTTCTATATGAAACTGAGTGGTGAGCCTTTCTCCTCTTCTGCCTTTCCCCATCGTCCTGTACAGATTGAAAGGCCTGGTGTGGATGCATGAGCAGGTCACTTGTGGCACATCTGCCAGATCTGCCTTTTCTCTCTAAGTTCTGCAGGGAAGATACTACCAAATCTCCATGGCTGTTCTCATAAGCCAGCAAAGTTTCTCATGCCTTCTCTTGGACCTGGAATCCAGAGCATCTATTATGAGATAGCAAAAAGAATCAAAATTACAGCAAACCCAACACTATAGGTTAGATAACTTATCCAGACATGGGAGCAGCAGTAGACACACTATTGGAAATAAGTCTCATACAGTTAAAAAAAAATTCTCAGGATTATACAAAATACAACACAATCCTCAATTCAACCTATTATCTACTCCCATCTAACTAACTGTCCATTTGCCTATGAGACATTAAGATGTTTCTGCCTATTTATTAAAATTGCCATTTGGGGTATCAGGGTATATATCTCAAATTGGTAAGGAGCCTGACCAGCCTGCGCATAACCATGAGTTTGATCCCCCAGAACTATACCCCTAAACAGAATTTTTGTTGTTTTTCTAATTTCTGGTTTGGACACTATAACATTTGTTACTATATTCTATAAAGTTTCACTAGTAAACTTCTGTTTCTGTTATTTATAAAGATTATTTGAGGGCTAGGGAGGTGGTTCAAAGGGTAAAATGCCTGCTATGCAGGAATGAAGACCTCAGTTCTGAGCCCACCACCCTGGAAAAGGCCAGATGTCATCGTATATCCCTAGCACTGGGCAGGAAGAGACAGGAGGATCCCTGGAGCTTCCTGGCTGCTCAGCCTAACCAAACTAGTGAGCTTCACATTCAGGGAAATGTCAGATCTTGTCTCAAAAAATAAGGTAAAGAGCCATAGAGGAAACATCAATGGCCTACACACACACACACACACACACACACACACACACACACACACACACACACACACATACTATCCAAACACATAAAAAATCAGAGAGATGACTTCAACTACATTTATACTGTTCTGAACTGTAAAATTCAAGGCCACCTCAAGGAAACCTTTAGCTTGAAGTAATTTTAAAATAATGACTATACCCAACTTATCTATTTTAAAAATGTTAAGTCTGCTCAAAGGGCTTTTGCCAAGATGAGGGTATGTAACATGAATCTTAAAGAGTCTTATTAATAAAACTCAAACCCGAGGCCAGTTTTTGGGATGATTGCTGGAAGATCAGAGACACAGAACAAGCCACAGTTCTCTCACCTCACCAGTTCCTCAGCTGGTCTTGTTTCCTCAGACTGCAAGCTTCTGAATCCTCATCCCAATGGCTCTCAGCTGAACTGTGCTCGAAAGCCTGAATGCTTAACCAGCCGAATGCTTTACTCACTACATGCTTTTTTCTCCCCTAATTCCTGGTCCTCACGCCTTATATACTTTTCTCTTTCTGCCCCCACTCCCTGGGATTAAAGGTTGTGTTTCTGGGATTAAAGGCGTGGGTCACCATGTTTAGCTGTTTCTAAAGTGGCCTTGAACTCAGAGATCCACCTGGCTCTGCCTCCCAAGTGCTGGGATTAAAGATGTGTACCACCACCGCCCAACTTCTGCTATAGCTTACTCTTCCCATTTTCTAGCCACCAATTTTGGCTTTGTTCTAGTGGCTGTCTGTTCTCTGACCCCAGATATGTTTATTTCAGGGAACACACAATATTTTGGGGAACACAATACCACCACATTTCCCCTGTTTTTGTCTAAAATTAAAAAAAGGTTATAACTAATACAAGAAAAATTATCCAATAAGTATATACAATATATACAGTCAAGAATTACATTAACAATGTCTATTCCATTAACATTTGACAAATTCAGATAAAAACTCCATTTTATATATATTAACAATGTCCAGTCCAGTAACATTTGATAAACTCAGACAAAAAAGTTTTCATTACTTATCCTATTTAAAACAAATAGTTCCTTTTTTTAAAAAAGTATTTTTCTTTTCATAACAGATTCAGTAATTTCCTTTTTTTAAAAAAGTATTTTTCTTTTCATAACAGATTCAGTAATCTACCTTTTGTCATTTTTATAACTTCTCCTTTTTCTTTTTAGAGTAGATTCAATGATCTACCCATTTATCCTATTATTTCTTCATCTTTTTTCTAAGAGTAGATTCAGTGATCTACCTCATATCTGTAGTGGGTAGCCATCCCAGCATTGGCCTGGAAGTTCCAACCCCCACTGAGGCTTCGGTAATGGTCACACCCACAAGGCGGGGCAGAGGAGGAAGCAGAAGACGAAGGATCGGGAAGAGCTCGGTCTCTGGGTTCCCGGACTCTGGACGCTGGAGATAGACCGAGCAGAGTTCTCCAGAGAACACCGCCGGACTGTGCTATACCCTTGCCAGACCCTGTAACCTACCCCTTCATTTGTAAGTTACCCCACAAAATAAACCTCCCTCTTAACTACGTGGAGTGGCCTTAATAATTTAACCAATACATATCTATATTCTTTTTTCTTTTTAACAAAACCTCTGAATCTAATCTCCATGTTCAGCTTTTTTCCTGACCATTAACAATTAACAACTTGTAACCAATCATCATAAACAATGACAATATCCAAAACTCATTAAAGGACCAAAAACCTCCCATCCCACTTTTTGGGGATGTGGGCGTCATCTTCTTAAAATTACTTCCATCTTTAGAAGATCCTGAAAAGAAAATTTTTGGGTTAATTGTCAAGTCCTGTATCATTTGTCCCAACGTTACATAATGAGAAAGTGCAGGGCTTGTTTCAAGTCCTTGTTCAAGTAGTCTGTCAGGCTGTATCATCTCAGCCAGTCATCTCGAAATTGTCCTGAGCAGTTTGTAGTCCAGAGTCGATCTTTCCATGGTGTTAATGGCTTTACCATAGTCCATGTGGCATCATAGTCCATTGTGGAGTCCCATCATCCTTTTGAAGATTTCAAAGTCACTGTTAGGCATGATCATGGTTCCCTTTAGATTTTTTTTTTTTGGTGCTTCCTCTGTGGTTTGGAGCAATCACAATCTCATGTCTGTCTGTCTTTCGGAACCATGAACGATCTTCCCTAGAAGAGAAAATCTTCACAGCAATTTCTCTCCAGCATTTCTCTTGCCAACCTCTTCCAAACTGACCTTTGCCGATGCTTTCTTGTAACACGATGGTCCTGGCAATTTTTCTCTGAACCAGCACCAGTAAATTCTTTGTTCCAGGTAGCAGTATCACCGCAGTCACCAACACGATGAGAAGCAGCCTGCAACTCGGAGCAGCTGTCACTGCCTCCATGGTCCCACTGCCACTGTTTGTAGCTATTCCCCAGCCGGCCGTAGCTTCTCCTTAGCAAGTCTCCTAGGCCGGCCTCAAACTCAGGATCCTCCTGCCTCTGCCTTCTTCAGTAAATCCTACCGGCATGTGTCACCACAGCCGGCCGAGTGTAGCTGGGGCCTGAGCTAGGGCTCACAAGACCACAGACAAGAGGCTTTGTCATGAATTTGAGGTACCACAAACATTGGGCGCCAGATGTAACATGAATTTTAGACAAAAACAGGGGAAATGTGGTGGTATTGTGTTCCCCAAAATATTGTGTGTTCCCTGAAATAAACATATCTGGGGTCAGAGAACAGACAGCCACTAGAACAAAGCCAAAATTGGTGGCTAGAAAATGGGAAGAGTAAGCTATAGCAGAAGTTGGGCGGTGGTGGTACACATCTTTAATCCCAGCACTTGGGAGGCAGAGCTAGCTGGATCTCTGAGTTCAAGGCCACTTTAGAAACAGCTAAGCATGGTGACCCACGCCTTTAATCCCAGAAACACAACCTTTAATCCCAGGGAGTGGGGGCAGAAAGAGAAAAGTATATAAGGCGTGAGGACCAGGAATTAGGGGAGAAAAAAGCATGTAGTGAGTAAAGCATTCGGCTGGTTAAGCATTCAGGCTTTCGAGCACAGTTCAGCTGAGAGCCATTGGGATGAGGATTCAGAAGCTTGCAGTCTGAGGAAACAAGACGAGCTGAGGAACTGGTAAGGTGAGAGAACTGTGGCTTGTTCTGTGTCTCTGATCTTCCAGCAATCATCCCAATAACTGGCCTCGGGTTTGATTTTATTAATAAGGACTTTTAAGATTCCTACTACAAGGGTAAAAGTATATTTGCTCATTTTTGAGTTTCCTAAATCTGTCTCTATGTTACTTTGCCTGTAAAACAAGTATATTTAACCTCCCTTTTAAAGAGGCAAGCATTCAGATACCAAAGAATTGAAAAGAATCCTGATATCCAAAAGATTAGCTGAATAAGAGGAGAAACAAGGTAGGGAACTTTTCCTTTATCTAACAATCAGGATTAAAAAAAAGAGCTTAATTACTTGAATGGAAGCTGAAGAAATGTCAAGTGTTGTTCTTTGGATGTACAGATTCCCAAACGAGCCCCCACTTTCATTAGTTACAAACTGGATTCTAGGAACTACTCCCCTAATTTCCCAGGATTATAACAGTGTGGTATTTTTAGATACACCCAACTATTTGTTCAAATCATTGCACCAAACCACTTCAGAAGACAATAACAGCAACGCAAGTGCCCATGGTCATTTTTGGTATAACAATACATCAGCACATTTCTCTCACATTATCCTTGGTTTAGAAATGCCGAAGGTAAATTTAAGAGACTGAGTCGTTTATTGCAAGTCTTATAGCTAAAAAGACCCCATTTGAGACTCAGATCAGGGCATCTCACTTTCAAACCTATATGATCTTCACTCCAGTGTGTTAAATCTCCTATGGCACGTAGCACATTGCATTGGACAGTTACTCGTTTTTCAACTTGTGAGGTTCTAATGTGCACCTTATCCTCTTTGATTTCCCCAGTGGCCCCTGAGGTAAGATAAGATATGCTACCTGTATTAAAGATGAGGAAATTGAAGTTTAAAATAGTTTACTTTCCAACTAGGAAATAGTAGACACTTGAAGACAGTCCTCTGACTTTGACTTTGCCTCCAGTTGACATTCTCCTCTACCGCCCAGAAATTTATCCTCCATAGTGCAAATTCTTATCCTTTAGTTAAGAGCTCAATGAAACCAATGGAAGAGAAGATGAGTAAGACAAGGCCCTAACTCCTAGGAAAACCCCTGGGACAGAACCTACCTTTCCTGCTTTGCCCACAGGCAGTAAGGGAACTAGGAAGACAGGAGAAAGCACCAAAAAACATGAGAGTCATTTGTTCTAGGACCCAGCAATAAAGTATGATGTATCTTTAAAAGCATCTTTAAAATGAAGGAGCTGAAAGGTCTTCCAGAGCAACAGAGGGACCCAAAGCAAAGGGAGGTAGCTCTGGAATTAAAAAATATGTGCCCTTCAAATTTCATGTGCCAGAATTCAACCTCAAAAGAAAAGGAGTACATAACTAGTAGACCCTTGGAGGAGTTGATGAGGTTGTAAGGTCTCTACATTCATGAAGACGGTAAGTGCATTTATGATTAAGTTTTAGAAAGCCACCTCCCTCTTCTATTTCTTCTTCCATGGAGAACCCAGCATCCTATCACCCATGAGCCTTCTGCTTCCCACCTAAGAGGTCAAGAGCAATAGCATGCCATTTTGGTTTTTATTTTACAGATTTGGGGTGGGGGGAGGTATGTGCATGCCTCTGGAGTCCAAAAGGAGACAAATTCCCTAGGAACTGGAATTACAGGCTATTGTGAGCCACCCAGTGTGGATGCTGGAAACCGAACTCAGTTTCTCAGGTTCTCAGGAAAAGCATCAAGGGCTGAGCCATTTCTCCAACCCCCAAAATGTCATTTTGGAAGTAGTACATTGATCCTGGACTTCTGAGGGTCCAAAAGAGAGGAATTTCTGTGGGTTGTAAATTGGTCCATATGGATTATTTTGTTATAGCAACAGAAACAGACTAAGACAGATGAAGAGGACAACATGCTGAAGAGTTTCTCAGACACTTCTCCATGTCTCACAGGAAGCTCCCACACATGGTTATAAGATAAGGACTGGACAGTGTGGAGATCTTGGCATCTCCACCAGTCAAAGCAGGCAAGAGACACAGATGGACTGGTCATAAGAAGCAGAATATGTAGACTTACTGTAATATAATGACACTTGACTGGCATAACAGCCTTGACGTCAAAGGTGCTTCTTCAACCGCTGCTGGCCAACAGTCATGGTAAGTTCATTCTTTCTTCAATACAGGTAAGATACAGGCACATTCATCATCTCACTTGTGGCTACAGAGTGAAAGTAAAAGCCAAGCAGTGAAAACTCTAGCTGCCTTGGGAGTCATGACATACCTTCCTCATTCAGAAAAGATGGTAACCAGCTAAAAATGCCTAGAACGTGGCTTACCACCCAAAAGTGCAGCAGATCATTTTGGACCGAAAAGTATAGCGCCCCTTCTGAGCTTCTACCACTAATGCCAGGCTCAGGAACAGGACTCTAACAATGGCCCTTTGGGAGACATTACAGACCCAAACTATCACACATCCACAGGAAAAGAGATTAACACATTGATAGAAGGGTGTTTGTTTGGGGCTTTTGTTTTTGGAATTGCCCAAGATCAAACTTAGAGCCTTGAGCAAGCTAGGCAAATGCTCTATCATGAAGCTATACTCACATCCACTAAACATTTTGTATTTTGCATAGCATGCCTGGGGAAAAGATCTAAATCTTATGTAAGGACAATGAACTACCTGGTTGTGTGTCACTGTGAGATGGCTATTATTACACCCATCATCCCCCACCTAAGAAAATCAGAAAGTTGAATCGTTTGTTCAGCATTGGGAAAATGAACATGCAAAAGTGACCTCTCAACTGTACTACCAACTCAAATAAACAAAAAGATGCCTCAGGAAGGAAGTGCCCGCACTGTGGCAGGGAATGTCTTCCCATCAAACTCAACACTTCAAAGGGCCATGACCTTTGAAAATGGCACAGTAGTTTACTTTCAACAGAATACGAAGAAAGAAGAACATTAAAATTACAGTAAAACTTACATTTTTGAGGAAATGTTGAAGGACCAAAAGCCAGCTTATAGGTGATTTTAAGGAGCTAATTAACAAAAGCCTTTTAATTGCATAAAGAGTTTGTCTTGGTTTCATTCTCTATTGCTGTGAAAAAATATCCTGAGAAAAGCTACTTAAGGGGAAGAGTTTTATTTCCTCTTAGAGTACAAGAGTATAGTTCATCATTATAGGGTAAGTCAGAGGCAGAAGTTTGAGGGAGTTGTTTACCTCACATCCACAATCAGGAAGAGAGAGCAATGAGTGAGTGTGTAGCTCACTCTATTTTATGTAGTCCTGGGCCCCAGGCATTGAATGTTGCTATCCAGAGTGGACAGATCTTCCCACCTCAATTATGCAATCAAGATACTCTCCAAGAGACAATTCCAAAGTGCTCTCCACCTTAGCAATTTTAGATTCATCACATCAACAACTGACACCAACACACATGGTTATATAACTAGCTGCTCTCAATCATAGACACAATTTACAAGTTTTGTATCACAAGCTTAGAAAGACAGCTGTGAGTTGGTTTGCTTGTTTATGGGCAGGCTGTTTGAAATAGGGTCACTCATAGCCCAGGCTGACCTCAAACCCACTAAGTAGCTAAGGATGACGTTGAACTCCTGACCCTCCTTCCTCCACCTCCCAAGTGCTGGAACTACAGGTGTTTACTAACATACCCAGCAACAGCTAGGTTATAGAACTGCAATTTGGTAATGGGGCAAACTAAATTACCTATAAAATAAGAGATAATATGCATCTACCCATGATAGGTCTACCAAATAGCTGAGAAGCCTCACTTGTATAACTTTCATACAAACTGGGTACTCTCTTCCATTATTGCTCAAAACTCACCAGGGAAATAGGAAGGGCTTTGAGCTTTGAGTGCCAACAACAGTGTAGTGGGTCAATCATTGAAGACACCCTGTGTATGCTGTTGACACATGATGTGACAATTTCACCTGGAAATTGTCTGAAATACACCCAAGAACTGCGTTGATAGTATGTGGTGTAATACCCCTTTCTAGTGACCTAAAAACTTTCTTTTCTTATGGTTGCTCTTATTCAGATTAATATTAAGAAACTGGGGGAATAAATATGATATAATCTTTACGTATCCATTCTTAGAGCAGTTTGGTTTATAAGGTAAGATTTTTCAATTCATTTTGTATACATTCCAAACTAAGCACATGGCCCAAGTATTAAATCCTGTCCCCAGCCTCTACTCACTGCCTTGTGCTAAGAATGTCTTTTTAAAGTCACATTTGTCTTATGTAAAACTTGAAGCTAAAGAAACAATACACTTTACCCTGCTTGCTGCACAGAATCTGCGCATTCACAACACCGAAGTCAGAACAATTTTATCGGGAGAAAAGGGCCGAGTCGTCTGCTCAAACTATTAGCTCTTCTAGACTTTACTGAAAATGAGCTTCAGATGAAAACAGACAGAGTGACATGAGATAGTGTCCAAGCACATGGTGCCTGTGATGACTAATGCTGACTGTCAACTTGACAGGGTCTGGAATCATACTGGAGATAAATCTCAGCATGTCTGGAAGTGAGTTTCTAGTTTAGTTTAACTAAGACAGGAAGACCTACCCTAGCGGGAGACCCCAGGCATGAGCTGGGATTCTCACGTATATAAAAAGAAGACATGGAGATGAAGATGGGCACTCTTCACTTTCTGCTTCTTGAAGGCAGGCACAACGTGGCCACATCCTCCTGCTGTCTCCACCACAATTTCCCTGTGGAGACAGATTCTATCCCATCAAACTGTAAGGCTAAATAGACCCCAATCTCCCTAAAGTTGTTTTGTTACACATTTTTTATCAGAGCAGTGAAATACAGTGTCTGGCAGGGACTGGTAGATATACCAGGTTAGAAGTGAATTGCCAGAAATTCTGCCGAATTAAATAAATATATAAGCATTAGAGGAGCTTTGCTAACCCACATTCCCCTTGCTTTCCTAACACACAGGCACGAAGACTCGAGATAGCATTCTTTTTGGCAGCATGTATATTAACAGTGGGCCAATGCAGAGAAGAGGAGCAGGGCCCTTGTACAAGGATGACACAGAAATTCACGAACTGCCATGGAGATTCATCTTGACTGCAGGGATCTGGAGTCAGCCAGCACACAAAGCTCTGAGGCATGTTTGTGGAGCGTTTTCAGAGAGGCTTACCAAGTGAGAAAATTCAGGCTGAACACAGACAGCACCATCCCATGGACAAGGGTCCCAGACTACGTCGAAAAGAAAAGGTGAAATACCAGAATTGTTTCTCTCTGTCCTGACTGTGGGTGCCATGTGACTGCCACCATACCTTCCCTGCCACGAGGGACAGACAGTACCTTCAAACTGTGAGCCAAAATAAGTCCTTCCTCCCAAATTAACTTGTTCTTGTCAGGTATTTTATCAAAGCAACAAAAAAAGTAAGTATTAACCATAATGTCCATGCTCCACAATTTAAAAAAAAAAAGGACAATTATGGGTAAACTGTAAATGCTCAATAAAATTATTGAAGCAATTTCAATAGGGGTAAGCTTCTATGAAGTGATTGCCAAACTGCAAATTCCAAGAAAGATTCCACACAAGACCAGAGCACTGGGGTAGATCTACTAGGATAGAATTGCGATAACGCTTCAGGGCTATCACGGGGACATTCACAGGACAGAAGTCTCAGAAATATGGCAGATTTGCCAAGCTTGTGGTTTTGGTCCCTGAACCAATGTCAGAAAATGAGTTACTTGTACTGACAGTGAATAATGGGCAAGGGAAAAAGGAGGCCACAGATCCCAGAGACAGACCTCTGCCTGTGTGGGAGTCCCCATTCCCTCTCCCCACCTCATTGTCCTCTGCTATTGTTTTTTTAAATGACAGAGGAAACAATAGCTATCTCCACAGGAGCCATCTTCACAAGCCAAATGTCAAGTAAGGGCTGGCAGGGCCGGGGCAAAATTAAAAATGATGGAGGAGAAACCAGCTCACACCCTCTAACTGCCCCAGGCCCGGGGGGGATTGCCCTTGGGTGGAAACAGCCTGTCTACTTACTGTCCCTGCTGGAGGCAGGAATCCCAGACTGGGGCAATGCCACCTTGAGCTTTTTTGTGATGTCATGTACAACATTAAAGAGAGTGACCCAGAAGGTAGTGTGTGAGTGTGTGTGTGTGTGTACATGAGGCCAGAGTCATCATTGGTGTCTTAACTCACTCACTTTACTTAGAGAGGGTCTCCCAATTAACCTGGAGCTGATTCAGCTAGGCTCCATGGCTAGTGAGTTTCAAGAATCTGCCTGTTTCTGCTTTCCACTGGATTTACTGAGCCACACCACCACACCAGCTTTTGCATGGGTGCTGGGATCCGAACTCACGTTCTCATGCTTGAGTGGCAAGTACTTTACAGAGGAATCTTTTTCCTGGCTCCCAGAAGGGACTGTGTTAAAACTCACATGTCAGTGATGTTCTTTTCCATGCTGGAAGCCCACGTACCCCAGAGCTCCCTAGACACTCCATGACTGCGGGAAGGAGGGTGAGGAACTCCCCAGTCTTTTCATAATCACTGGCAGATACTTCACTCCAGCCTCCTGGTGGCTGAACTGTCAGCCTCCCCCTCCCCAACCACTCACAGTCCAATTTGGGAAAATCAGCAGTGAGTTGATAGCAGGAGAAGGAGCTCCAGGTGTTGGGAGAGAGAAGGTTCTCCACAATTAGCATTTTCCCTTTGAAATATCATCATATCCCTGAAATACTATAACTCAAGTGCCCTTAATTTTCTGCAGATTCTTATTTTGCAATGTGAACAAGTTCCTCCAGCACAGGGAAGAATCATCTCATAGGAAAAAGACTAGCACCTTGGAAGACTCCATGTAACCACTTGTCTTAAAACCCAGGCTCTCAGACGCAGACATGGATATAAATATGACTCTAAGTTCAACAGCCCAGGCTCACACGCACAGTAAAAGCATGAGAGATGAAGATAGTTGTCCTACCCGACTCTGCCAGAAACACACTAAGAGTTTCTCATTAGCAGCGAGCAGGTGTCTTGGAATAGAGTAGCACTTCTAGTCTAGACAGAACCACCCTAGATCTCAAAAATCAGGGGTGTTTGCAGAAGGTGTCTGCCTTATTGGAGATCACCATTTTCAGGCTGTGTTGATAGCCAGCAAGCCCCAGAGATCCACCCTCTCCCCACCATTCCTTTTTCCATGGAGTGAGATATATGTTTATGGAACCTTTGGTGCAAACTTCAGATTAATGTTACATTGGAACAGGAGTACTTTAGATTAGCCCTAAAGAATAGGTTGGCAATTTTTCAACTTCTTTTTAACTATCCCGAAAATATGTACAACAAACAAACCTCATCCTGGGCCTAGTGGGTCAGGGGCAGGGATGAATAAGAAAACTAACAGATTGAGTACTGCCTGGTAAAGAACAGGGAGGCTGACAGTGTGATGAGATGCCAGCTGCTCCCTTCCACTGCCTCCCAGGTGAGGCTGATGCCCTGGCTAGGAAATAACAGAGTGAAGTTACTGGACAGTCCTCACACTGAACAAGTGTCCTTTCTGTTTGACACTTCCTATATCCAGGGATGTGCTTTATTTCCATCAACAAACACAGAGTACAGGTTCACCTGGGAAACCTCCATGGTCTAAGGTCAACTGTGGCAAAGGAAACAGCTAAGCACAGGGATCAAAAACATCACAGTCACTATCCCACAGATCCACAGTGTAGAACATGTGGATCTAAGGGAAGAGATTCAAATTCTGACTTATTACATGAAATAAAGGCATATTTCTTTTTCTCCAATATTAAAATAATAATAATAATAATAATAATAATAATAATAATAAATAGTGCCACTGACATGTATGAGGTTTTAAACAGTACTTTCTGGGAGTTAGGAAGTGATGATAATAATAATTATTATTATTATTTGATGATGATGATGATGATGATGATGCTCTCATCATCTACATTAAAACTGATTGAACATAGACACAATTTTGTAAAGTCTGTTTGCAGAAACAATCATGTTCTTTGTGTGGAACAGGGAACTATAGTGACCCCCGCCCCAGTTCAATCCCTGAAGCCACAGAGGTATGAAACTATGAAAAATGAACCAAAGAGGCAATCTGAGAAAAACGCTAATGCTATAGACTAGGCAGGGGTAGACAGCGCTCAGGAAGGAGGTTACACATCTATGGTGTCAGACAGGATGCAGGAGCATACCTGGTCAGGAAAGGCATCAATGTGCCCCAAAGGCCCTCACACACCTTGGCTTCCTTAAGGCAGGAGCCACACGAATCCACTCTGAAGTCCAACACAGTGCCCTTACCACACTACTCAGTAAGTTCTAAACTCACTAGAAATTGAGGGAAGAGGAGAATGCTGACCCAGGCTGACAAGGCCATCCCCAGTGTGAATGACCAGAGAGCCACAGGAAATGGAAAAGAGGATGCAGGACATTCTATGAAAGACAACACCTCAGTTCCTCTCATTTTTACCACAGTGAAATGCTCAACTAAGACCAAATGAAAGAAGTCTTCAGAATACAGAACCCGTGAGGAGGAAGAAGGAGGAGGAGGAGGAGAAAAAGAAGAAGAAGAAGAAGAAGAAGAAGAAGAAGAAGAAGAAGAAGAAGAAGAAGAAGAAGAAGACAAGCCCCAGCAAAATCATGGATGCCAACAGCGGAGAGGAGTGCCAGCATGAGTAGGGTTGATGGTTGACACTAATGTCAACTTGACAGGATCCAGAATCACATGGGAAAGAAATCGCTGGGAGTTGCCAGATGAAGTATCTGAAGTAAAAAGGCTACCCTCAGTGTGGCTGGCATCATTCGATGGGTTAGGATTCCAGACGAAATAAGAAGGAAGAGCTAACCGAGTACCTGCCTTCACCACTTTGTTTCCTGACTGTGGATGCAGTGTGACCAGGCACCTTGCCTCCCTGACATGACAGACTGTACCTCAAACTGTGGGCCAAAGCAAGCCCTTCCTCTTTTTTGAGCTACTTTTTACAGGCATTTTGTCACATCAAGATCAGTAATACTATAGTCACGAACTCCTAGTTAGCAATGAAGAAAACAGAGCCATCCACAGGCTTTCGGGATTGCTAAACTTAGGGTCCAGGCCAGTTCAATAGAATGCAGAATCCCAGGCCACACCTAACCTAGTAAACCGAAGTATGCCTTTTTCCAATTCCCCAGATTTCCTATTGACTTTAAAAGGCTCTCATTGAGTTCAATCTTCTTTGCTTTAAACATGTATCAGTTTTTGTGTTCCAGGAATTCCATATTCAAAGAAAAGAACAGTAAGAGGAACTTTACTCACCATATGTTAGAGACAAATTAGAAAATGTCTGCACAAGAGACACAAACACCACAAATTGAAAAATAGAATTGGCTGGGCAGTGGTAAGGCACGTCTTTAATCTCAGAAATCAGGAGGCAGAGGCAGGCAGATCTCTGAGTCTGAGGCCAGCCTGGACTACAGAGAGAGTTACAGGACCTTGTCTCAAAAACCAAAAAAAAGAAAAGGAAAAAAATAAAAGAAAAAGAAAAAATAAAAACAGAATTGGATTTGGTTTAAAGTTTGTTTGTTGTACTCATTAAATGTACTCATTTTCTTTATTATAAAGGTTTATATCTTTGATTTCATTTTAACTGTGGTATAATGGCATACCTGTTGATAATTTTTATTGCATATATAAACACTGAAAATTAGGCAAAGCATTCAATTGGTTTTACATTTGAACTTGTAAGTCTAAGATTTATTTTATTTATGTATGGAGAGATAGATGATTGATAGATAGATAGATAGATAGATAGATAGACAGACAGACAGACAGACAGACAGATACATTTGTTTGTGCAAGTGTCCATAGAGGTCAGAAGGGGTATTCAATCCCTCAGTGCTGGATTTACAAGCATTTGTGAGTTACCTGATATGGATGTGGGATTCTATACTCCAACCCTCGGCTACAGCACTAAGCCCTCCTAACTACTCAGCCCCAAATTTGTAAGTTTTAAAAACTGGTATCAAGAGTTTTTCCTTTCTGTCAGGCCTGGTGGGCATACCTGTACACCCAGCCCTCTGGAGTGGAGGCAGAAGGAACAGGGGTTCAAGGATAGCCTCCACTCCACAGGAACTTCAAACCATGTCTCAAAAACAGGTTAATTTTTAAAAGTAGGTTTTGGTGGTGCTGGTGCTGGTGCTGGTGCTGGTGCTGGTGGTGGTAATGGTGCTGGTGGTGGTAATGGTGCTGGTGGTGGTAATGGTGGTGGTAGTGGTGGTAGTTTTTTGAGACAGGGTTTCCTCTATGTAGTTTTGGCTGTCCTGGAACTTGCTCTGCATATAGACCAGGCTGGCCTTGAACTCAGAAATCCCTCTTCCTCCCAAGCTCTGGAGTGCTGGGAGGTATGTGCCACCATTCCTGGCTTTTCTTTTGGTAATGTATTTTGACTATCTGAAGATGTACATGAAGTCCACCGTCATGATCCCTTTTAGTACACCAACACCCCCCCACCCCCCCACCCCACCCCCCACCCCCACCCCGTGCGCCCATGATATGAAGGTCCTTCACATGGCTTTTTCATCACCACTACCATCCAAGACAGAATGTTTTATGAAGTGGTATCTCTGAACATATTCAATATTAACATTGCATTCTCTCACCCCAACTCCCAAGCAAGTTCTAACCTGCTTTTATATCTGTACATTTGCCTGTTCTAGATTTTTCCTAACATGAGAATCACATGGCATTTTTCCTTTTCTGTATGGTTCATTTCACAGGGCACCATGCATATGAAGTGGACTTTTTTGCCTTTCTTAAGGCCAAATAATATTCCATTATGTGTATACACTAAAATTCATTTATCCATTTATCTCCTCATAGAATTCAAGTTGCTTTTCTCTCATTTTATTGATTTGTTTTCAAATTCATTCATTCATTTATTTACCGATTTGTTTTTGAGGAAGAGTCTAATGTAGCCCAGGCAGGTCTGGAACTCACTAGGTAGCTAAGGATGACTCTGAACTTCTGCTCCTCCTGCTCACACCTCCTGCATGCTTGAATTACAGGGATATTCTGGAGGCCCGCTCTATGTGGTGCTAGGCACTGAACCCAGGGCTTTGTGCATGCTATGAAAGCGCTCTACCAACGGAGCACATCCCAGGTCCCTCCCCTCCCACCCCACAACCTTTGTGAGAAGCTCTATCACCATGATGTTGGGAATTCTTCTTTTTATTTTAGGAACAAATACAAATGTTGAAACATGAAGAGAGAAGTGAACAAAAGACAGGAGCCAAGAAGACAGGGTAGTTGTACATCTGTACTAATACAATGGCACCTTCCAAAATATCCTAGATCCCTTCCTAGTGTGGACACCCTGTCATTAACAAAGAATCCTTCACTCACGATCTAACAGGGAAAAGAATAGAGAGGGCTCTGTGCATCAGTGAAGGCACCAAATTGCAGCCTTTTTTTAAGAAAAGCAAAGCGATCTTATTACTTTCAACCTATGGGAAGGTAAGGAACTGCCGAAGGAGCCCTAGGCTCCTATTTTAATGAACACAGGAGAATCGTATATAATTACCATATCAAGTGCTCCTATGGAAATGGAGACTTCTGAAGTACTTAAGGACACTTAAAAACAGTTTATACTGAGGATTTTTAACACTCACCACCATCCCCACCAAGATGATATTACTTAGCTATTAATTTGCAGCTCTGGAGAAAGGCTTGCTGAGAGAAGAGCATAGTTAGCGCAACATTGGGGATTAACAAAGTTCATTACCTTCTAATTTGCATGAAAAATTCTACAGTCTGAACAAATTTATGAGGAAAACTAAAAACCTCTGAGGGAAAGATGGGGCAGATTGGGATCTACAAGTAAGTTATCTGGGCAAAGGTAACAAACACTAGTTTATTTGTAAGCCACAAAACTGATCGGAGAAAGGAGAAAAGAATTTCCATGGCCCACTACAAGCTTTTGGGAAAGACGAAACCCGTAGCGTCGTAGGAGAGGGTGATCAAAGACAAAAGCAAGCTGTACAATAGGAATATCAACAAACAAAAACAATAAAGTGCCCAAAGCTCGACATTGTTTGGTGCAGGAAGCCTGTCTCCTCTTCAGCTGCCATGCTTAACTTCAAAGGTAGATTAAGAAAGAAATGTCTGCAGCGATGACTCGCGGAGTGAATCAAGCCAGCCCTTTTCGTTCATTTGTTTTGCCTGAACATTTCTGAACTGCCACGTGTTAAAACTCATCAAGACCATTACTTCCCACCTGGATTTGACATCCTTCAAGGAGAGGGGAAAGAGTTCTTGTTCTGCCTCATGAATATTCTGCAGAGATGCAAACCAACGAGCAGTGAAAATAAGCCCATCACTCCGGAAGCGCACCTCTGCTGTACGCATGCGTCCATCTTGCAGCTTAAGAAGTCTGTGGGACCGTGGTAACAAGTGTGCAAGAGGGAGCAGGCTAGGTTCACAGTTGTTTAAGACTCATCTGTTCCCGTATCCTACAGCTCCATCTATGAGGAAGCAAAGTACTTGGTTATCAACCAGCTTGGTTCCAGAGCCATGGTAACTTTGATATTATCAGTGGAGACTGGGATCCAAGGAGAAAGAATAGTGTGTGGATACAGAGTACAGGGAGAGTATGTGGCAAGGGGGGAAAGATGGAGGGAGAGCTAACAAATTTCTCTTTATTAGTTTTTATTCCTCATTATTTTTTTGGTTATTAAAAGGCCAAACACGTACCAAACGTTCTCAGAGACTCTGATTATTCTACTTAATGAGGTAAACTGCAAACCCATTTAATTAACCGAAGAGTCATTAGTTATTAGCGCCTACTGCTTGTCTCAGAATGGGAATCACCTCTGAAAGTTGTCACCTACCCTCAGAGGGCTTCTCATCTATGAGAAATAAAACTGGGCACCTGGCTTATGCACAGCCTTCCTGCCTCCCAACTCCTGCCCCTGTGCACCGCCTGCCTGTCTCCCAACTTCTCTAGAATCCAATAGAAAGTCCAACATTCTTAAGACTGTCTCATATGATGGGAAAAGTGTTGGCTACACCATGAACTCTAGATGCCCTAGACTAGTAAACCAATCTATCAGGGAGCCGCCCAGCCCTGGACTCAAGGCACCTCTGCCTACTTCAGCATCCCTCAGACCCTGTGCTTTCTCACTTTGCAGTCTTCCTCTGTGTCCTTGGGTTTTTTCCTCCTGCTTCCCTCTCCTCCAGCCTTTTTACTCCAGCGGGGTGGGGGAGGACCCTAGCCCCCTTCCGCATGGCACTGTAGATACCATCTCTCTGTGAAGGCTTCTTCAAAGCCAGCTGTTATCCAGACCTCTTCCAGGTTCTTTTGGGAACTGTGCTCAGAGTCCCCAATACACTGAGCAGTGGTGTAGATTTCTCTTCTGTCTCAGGAGGGAGTCTCATTCTGCACACGGCTGTCACAACACAGGATACAACACACTGTGCTCAATAAACGTTTGGTAAGTCTATTTAAAATGGACCCCCAAATTGCCACATGGTTCCTTTGCTCTGCACTGGCAAAGCCCTGCCACTTCTTTGGTTTGTGTCCTCCCTGAATCACCTTCTCAACCCCAAAAACCCTCTCCCTGTCAACAGCAGCATTTCTAACCTGCAGCCAAAACTATGCCTTCCTAACTATGCACAAAAGATCCTGGATGCTAGCGTCAGCAAATGGATGCTTTTTCAAAATTATATGTTTGAGAGTCTGCGAGGTAACTCTCACATTAGTTAGCCTTCTCCTTTCTATAACAAAATACCCGACAAGAACAACTCAAGGGAAGAAAGGTTTGTTTTGGTTCACAGTTCAAGGATGCAGCTGATCACACTGCATCTGAAGTCAAGTCAAGAGGGAACAGGAAGTGGGGCTGGACTATCAAACCTCAAGGCCAACTTCCTGTGACCCACTTCCTCCATCAAGGCTCCACCTCCTAAGGTTCTGTACCTTCCCAGCCAGAGCTTGGTCTCAGCAAGGGAGCAAGTGACCATGAAGGCATTTCACATTCAAACCACAGCAGCTCAGGGCTCACACACATCTGCAAACCACTGGACTTCTGTTGTCTTCCTTTGACTGGTTTGGACACAAAGCCCATTGCTCTTGCTTTTCAATAGCTCACATCTATTTCATGATGGGTATTTACTTCTAGTGTAAATCTAGCCCTTTCCAGTGCCCCTAGAGTATGGTTTATTGAAGTCATAAGAGAGTGCATGAACTCTTACTGGGACATCATTCTTTTCATCTGTTTGCTCAATCAGAACATATCGAGCTTCTTGCAAGGGTGCATACGGGAGGTGGGGGGCAGCCCACTAATGACTTGATCCATTCCCACCTCCTTCCTCAAAGAAAGATTTTTAAAGCCTACGTAATTAGTAATTACGTACTATTCTGATTTGGGACACAGTGGGAGGCAACATACATTTTTAGCTCTTAAGTGAAGCTCAGGGCCATATGTAGCCAAAATGTAGAGATTATATACTAAATATAGACCAAGGAAAATCTATGCAGTATAATTGTGGATTTCTAAGTTTTGATCTCTAAGCCACAAGAAGTAAGGGATCTATTCAGAGCAGTAGATTGCCTAGAGAATGGCCTCTACTCTTCCATCACTACTTTTCCTTTAAATAGATTGGGCTTTATGAGACAATGCTCGATTCTTACCTTTTCTTTCCATATTTGTCTATTAATGCTGTGTGGCTATCTATATATTTTCTCCCACAAATGGTGACTGCCTAACCCTTCTGATGGAGACAGTATTAGTGTTGCCCAGTTGCCCAAAGCTTTAAATGTGACATGTCTATGCACTTGGCATCTGACTTAGTTCTCACCAGCCATCAGTAATGGAGAGCAAAGAAAACTGCATGGGGCAGGTTCACTGTCTTTCTTCTTTCTGAGGGGCAGACATTGAAAACCACAACTGAATAGGGGTGGGGTCCTAACATCCATCGGGATCTAGTTCTTTTTTTTTTTAAAAAAAAAAGTGGTCTGTAAACTCCCAACACATCTGACAGGGGGCAGTTGATGAGAAGACCTAATGCAACATCCGGCTTTTGTTCATATCTATAAGCATCTTTTAGGAAAAAGGGGACCCTAAATACAAGGGGAGGAAGCTGCTGAAACACTGATTTCTAATTAGCTCCCTCACATCAGCAGAGGAAAAGGAAAATGGGTCTGGCTACTGTTTCCTCAGACTTTCTACTGCTTTATCTGAGGGTGAGGCATGCACACAGCCTTCTAAATGCTGTGTAGTGTACTTGGGTTCAAAAGTTCAGCAATATCTGGACAAAGGCTAGCCCTCTCCTCGGGAAGGACAGTCTGGGGGCTGCAGATGGGACTGTGGGAATTGAATCCTGCTCCTCCCACACCAACCATCTGCAAAAGCTTGGGCCTTTGCAAAGGCTCTGACCTTCAGGCCCAGAGTCTTTACTCAAACTGCACCTGCCCAGGATTAGGTTTCCTGCCTCTGAATGATGGCTTCTTTCATTGAGTCTGCAAACAGCTGTCACATGATCAAGTGGGAGCCAGGCAGAGGGAGCCAGACAGTCCCTTGCAAAACGGCTGAGCAGGACACCGACTCGGGTGATTCATCTTCCAAAACCTATTCCTGAAATGCTTTTGTGTGTTGATATCACTTCTTGTTTCAGCTCACAGATAATTACAGCCTGCCAGAGACACTGCTCTAACCTGGAAAAGAGACCATCCCCATGACTCATTAGAGTGCCTAAGGATGAATGGGGCTCATTGTCTCTCCCTTTTGCCTTTGACCCCAGCGATTGCTAAATCTATGGTTTCTAACCTTGTGAAAATGAGGGGAAACTTGAAAAGGAATCTGGCAGCTCCCTGGAACATGAACCACGGCTGCATCGCTGAGATCAGCTGCACCTGCTGGTGGGGCATTTTGCTAATTTGAGTGATGTGCCTGCACCATGTGGAAAACAACCCTGGATGGCCAATTCATCAGGGAGTGAAGAGACTCCCAAAGACATTTCACTGGAGACACAGCTTGAGGATGGTGGGGAATTACATGACATTTGGGTATGATATGATGAGATTTGGCCCAATGATCTAGGTATACAAAATAGCACATTATTATGGTCACTCACAAGCAAAGTGAAATATTACAGCAAAGGAGAAGGCCCTTTAGTTAAGCAAACTTTATAGCAATAAAGAATCATGGTTTTCCTTCTAACGGAGAGTTCTGTATTCAACTGAAAGAGCAGTATCTATACACAAGTCTTCCCAAAGATTATTAGAAATAGTTATAAATATAAAGAAGAAAGCAGGATGGATGAACAATTTTCTAACTGTCCCAAACCCCAGATATCCAAATTCAATTCTGTAGGCAGTAGTTTCTCTCCTGAGACCATCACACCCAGGTAACCAGAATACTGTTGGGTTTTTCACATGGACAGCTGTGACATGTGACAATTGTGTTCCTCCTACTCCAACATGCATTTGTGAGTTAACATATCAGATCAGCACGCATTAGATGCAAGGGCAGACCGATTAAGATTTGACTACCTGGGGCTGGAGAAATGGCTGAGTGGTTAAGTGCACTGGCTTCTCTTCCAGAGGACCTAGGTTCAGTTCCCAGCACCCACATGACAGTTCACAACTGTCTGTAACTCCAAGATCTGATCTGACACCCTCACACCCTCACACCAACATATATGCAGTCAAAACACCAATGCACATAAAATAAAAATCAAAAGTAAAAAAAAAACAAACAAACAAAAAAAAAAAGATTTGACTACCCAGGCATCAGAGTTAGAGAAACAAAATCAGGATTTAAGAAATTAATATTAAAGGGCTAGGGAGACAGCTCAGTCGGGAAAGTGTTTCATGCGTCAGCATGAGGACCTAAGTTTGGATCCCCAGCACCCATATAAAAAGCCAAGCACAGAAGTGTGCTGCTGCTATAACCCCATCACTGGAGAGGTAAAGACCAGAAGAAACCTGGCTCTTGTTGGCCAGGCAGTATAGCTAAATCATGGTGTTCCAGGTTAGCGAGACTCTGAAAAAATAATGTGAAAATTGATAAAGACACCCATGTCTGGACCCCATACACTCATGCATACTCATGCACACATGTACACACAAATGTGCAGACATACACACACACACACACACACACACACACACACACACACACTTTTTAAAGGCCCTTTCAATTATCCACCTCTTGTTTCAAACCCTGAAAGTGCCAAGCTCAGCTCTCAGCACACTCAGAGGTTGCAAGGCTGACAGGAAGGAATTCCTATCTTCTGCATTAGCACTTAGTGTCTGCAAATGTCAACTGTGGTGCCCAGGTGTTGCAAAGCGTCTGTCTTCCTCTTAAGCAACAGGATGCGACAGACTGAATGCCTGTGGGTGGTTACGGCAGTGTTCAAGTGAAGGCCAAAATGACAGAACACATGAGAAATATAATAATTCTTTCAAAATGTCCTAACTGAAGTGCCTCCTTGTAGATGACAAAATGGATTTCATACATTTCAGGGGTTTTTTTTTTGTTTTTTTTTTTTTTTGTTTTTCCAAATAGGGGTGGGGGTAGAAAACAGGCAGATCAGTTTATTTTCTGAGCACAGCATTAATGACAAGATGACATCACCGGCAGCCAATCAGAAAGCTCTCTTGTGTCTGGTGTTCTAACACCATTTCATATTTATGGATAAGCACCAGAAGGGTGTCAACTCAGAGCTGCAGCCCCCCCCCCCCTTCCCCACTCACTTCTAAATAAAGTGCCTGCTTCCATTCAGCAGCCAAACTGAAAAGGTTTTCAAGGGGTTGGGGGAGGGGGGCTCAAAGAGTCTCTTCCTCCTCCTCAGAGACTGTTTTCTGGCAATCCTAAGTACAGGGCTGGGGAAATGGCGAGGACCTGGACAACCACTACCTACATGTCCTCCAGAGTGCCTGCACTGTCCTTCACCAATGAGCTCAGCCTAGGCTTCCTTGGCAGAGCCTTAAGCACTGAAGAAGTGAGGCTTTGCACAAAAGAAGGGGCTGGGGCCATCTTACACAAGAAATGGACGATACTGACCACTTAATTTTAAATTATCTGGTTCCCGCTTCATTTCCTAACATCTTTAGTAGTTAAGAAGAAAAATTAACCCTGTCCTAGTTAATCTCAAATCAAGTCCAGACTGACAGAACAGCAGCTCAACCTACCCTTCCACCAGATCTGCGAAGGCCAGGGGTCTCCCATGAGCCCACAGAACAGGGCAATGCAACAAAACCTTCAGTTACCTGAGAGTGGCTAGCCGCTAAACTGGAGCCTACTCACAGGTGTGGCAAGAGCATCTATATTCAGCCTCAAACTACCAATCAATGGCCACAGAAATGGAGTTCGAATTCACAGAGGCATGAAAAGGGGTGTAGATGGCACCCGTGAAAACTTATGCTTAAGACACTCGGTGTCCTTTTCTCACACTCCCCTGAACCCCACCTAGAGACTTACACAGCTCTTGTTTTGTCCACACCCCTAAGCAAGCTGATGTCACCTCAGGGTCTCTGGAGCAAGCTCCAAAGTTAGAATTATGACATGTAATAAAAACATTTGGCCATGAGGCAAAGGTGACAGGATCTAGCCTGCTGGCCCACCACCAGGGGTGATGGAGCTGAAGCTGACTTTCTTTTCCTACCGACTGAATGATGCATAAAGAGAAAAAGTTAATCTGCTCAGAGCAAACTCAACATCTCCAAGCTCAGCCACTGGCCACCGGGCCCCACAGCCCACACCTACCTTGATATCAAAAGCATCTAAATGAAATGATTATAGTCTGGCCCTTTACATAATTTGTTTCAAAGGTAAAATTGATAAATAGATTCAAAGGGGGAGTAGAAGAGGGATAAGGTTCTTCACTGTGAGTTCTAAATAATTCATTAAAATAATCTAAATCCTCTCGTATCCACTTGTCCAAACCAAAGTTAAACTGGGCAGAGGTGGCACACACCTCTAATCCCAGTACTCAGGAGGCAGAGGCAGGTAGATCTCGGTGAGTTTGAGGCCAGCCTGGTCTACAGAGTGAATTCCAGAACAGCCAAGGCTACACAGAAAAACCCTACTCAAAAAGCAAAACAAAACAAAGCATACAGAGACCCCTGCCACATCTCAGAGTTTCTACACTTTAACACAAGCCGTGTACACTACAGCCCCATACAAATCTGAGGGTTCTCCACACAAGAAAGAGACAGTTGTGTATAAAGCAAAGAAGAAAAGAATCTGACCTGTGACCTAAAGCCTTAGGTCATGGGGACAAGTCTGGGGGAGGGCAGTCCTTGTTGTGTTTTGAAGATGCCTAATTTTAACAAGGCACAGTGGGAGAGAGGCTCCTCCTGACCCACGTGCTCCAAGCAATTGGGGCTGTCATTTTGAAAGTTATAAAAATTCACATCAAAGGCAAAATAAAAAACCAGACATGAAAATCAACTGCACATTCAACAAAAAAGAACAAATTAAAATGCAGTATGCTGGGATCATAAATCCAAAAATAAATATGTAGACAAGAGCTTGGAAAAGCCAGTCTTCCCAACACGCTTTCCCAACGCAAACGGAACCTCTTCCAAAAGCTACCTATTAGAAGGCCTTGTTACTACCCACCTAATCTCAGTGCTCCGCACTAGCTGGCAGAAGGGGAAACTAATTTGGATGATCCAAAAATCATTTACATTTGGTTTTAGTTGCATTATACGGGGGTGGTAAGTTGGCTACACATTTCCCTCCCTAATTAAGTTTAGAATAATTTTAAATTTTATATTCCCTCTGCACAAGCCAACTAAGGACTGCAGACAGTGGCTGGCTGGCAAGGGAAAAAAGCCAATCACGATTTTGTTTTTTAATTGTCATAGGTAAGTTATCCACACACAGCTAATCACAGTGGCAGAATCAGCCTCAGCTCAGGGTATAAGTGCTGTAAGTATCAAGTGACATTGGGTACATACAATCGAAGGTGTGACCAGATTTGGCCAAGTGTGATATCACTAAGTGGAAGACCATAAGTCAAAAAAAAAAGACCTGTTTTTCTCATTAACACCACACCCCCTTTGTCAATATCCCACACTCATACCCTGATTCTTGCCTTAGTCTGTCAAAGAGAGTGTCATTGTGTGCCAAATTTGATTCCACAAACCATGCACTTACCATATCAAAGCTGTAAGGCTGTTAGGATTCTCATCTGGTTACTGGCTAGAGTAGACACAGGTGAAGCAGGGCTAGAATCGTATTACTTAAAAAGCACTGACAGATCCCAATGTCTGTGTTTATGTGCTCCAGGATGTGCTGGCTTTGTAGTCTCTGTCATGCCTCAGTCCTCCTACTGATCAATTGGAACATAGTTTTCTACTCTTCTGTTTGTCTTTTTAACTATTTGTCTAGATTTCTACTCTTCTATTTCTACGTCGTTTCACGCAAACCTTCACCTTTTGTTTCTTTCCTTCCCCTCCCTGCTTCTGTTTGGTTCTTTTTATTTATTGATGTGTGTGAGTGGCGTTTCACTGCATGTGTAACACATGCATGTCAGTGCCTTCAGAAGTCAGAAGAAGGCACTGATTGAATGCTGGAACTTGTGAACCTTCGTGGAATTTCTGGGAACAGAATTCGGGTCCTCTCTAAGAGTGACAGGCACCCTTAATCTTTGGGCCATCTTTCCAGCCCTTGTTTGTTTGGTTTTGAGACAAGATCTTATGTAGCCCAGGCTAGCCTTGAATTTGCAATGTATGTGAGGATAACATTGAACTTCTAACTTTCTTGCTTCTACCTCCCAAGTGCTAGGATTACAAGGATACACCACCATGAGCAACTTCCTGATTCACTTTCTGGCTGTGTGATCCTGTGAGGAATACATAAACACCATTCTGAAATTCATGAAAAAAAAAAAAAAAAACTCATAAAGAAATTTAAGAAATGTCTAGAGGAACATAGAGGGTCTTCTCAAAATATGAGACCACTATCATTAACTACAACTATAGGTCTCCTCAATTGCCAATCCCAAATTGGAGGGTTTCCTGTGGCCACCATCATTAGGGAAATAATTTAGTTCGAAACAAATCAAAAACAGACTAGTGAAATATGTATATTTTCTTTGTTGGTCATTTGATGCATATAAGACAAAATAGTTAAAACTTTAGAAAATGTAATTTAAAAGACATACTTTTGGAAGTCTATCTATGCAATTGTGTGTAGAGAGCCGAGAATGTGAGAAATGAACAGGTAAATCTGACTCCTGTTCTTACAGGCCACAGATCAAATGACAGTCATCACTACACATGGAAAAGTTAAGCTATAGGTGTAACTTTGTAAGGACAGAGCCAAACCAATGTTACAGGAGGAAGAGAAGGAAGAGAAAGAAGAAAGGAAGGAGGGAGGGAGGGCGGAAGGGAGAGCAGGTGGGAGGGAAGGAGACAGAGACAGAGACAGAGAGAATACAGCAACCCTATCACCTTGTTTCTGAGCCACTTCCTCTAGTTTGCAAGAGGCCACTCTATCATTGTCCCTCAGACAAACAATAGAATTGGATCCATTTGCAAAAAGAATGAGCTTCACCCTGCATCCAGCATCCTGTCCCCCCAAACAGGAAGTGAGTCACAGAGCAGAGGAAGTACCCTATCATTTTCAAAGGAAAAAGACACAGAACTTCAGAGTTGATTTCTTCTGAAACAATGCACTCCTACACTAATGCTATCTATCCGTTCTGTTTATAATGTCCTGGATGGTTGTTACAAACATTTAATCTAAATGTTTTCCTGTCCTGCAATTTGACTTGATTTGCAGGTAAACAAGGTCTCATAATGGGAGCAGCAGATTCCATGGCATATTTTCTCTGTTACATTCCCAGATCTGTATCAGCACGTTATTAATGTAGAAGAGATTAAAGGAGGTGTGGTTACAGCAACTTAATGGGCTACGCTTTTCACACACAGAAAGGGAAAAGATAGGAGTGAATAGAACGCTATTCATCCTTGATAAAGAAGATCCTGTCATTTGCAACAATGTAGACAAACTTGATCATACTATACTAAGTGGATGAACCAGGCACAGGAAACACACTACTCGATCTCATTTTTATGAGGACTTAGAGGTAGCCAAACCCACAAAATTGGGGAGCAGAACCTGAGTGGCAGAAGAGTGCTAGAGGGGGATGGAGAGAGGCCAGTAAAAAGGTGTGAGATGTGGCTCCTTAAATGAGATGCAGGGATGCTAAAAAAAAGAGCCTATACTTAATATTGAAGTGAACAAGTTACAGAAAACTGGAGCCTGCAGCTGATAGTCTAGTGATGCCGGAGGGTAGAGCTCATACTAAATGCCCGTACCACAGAAGAAACTGACTTTTTTCAATGAAAAATAAAAGTGAAACCCACTTCAGAAGTAACTTTAGAGGGGATGGATAAGTTTGCCTTCTGCATCATTGACATGGCTTCAGTCACTGTGACACCTTCGAGAACTAACCAGACCCAGCAGGGCTCGCTCAGCTTACAGAGAAAGGGATGAGGTATGCATGGTGAAGATAAGTTACCAATATGTCTCCTTTCTGTTTTCTCTTTTTGTCCTTCTATGTGTGGCACTGGGGAGCTATCGAAATGTACCTTTAGGTTCCAAAGTTCAATGACATAAATCCATGTTTCTCTGTCTACTAGACTCTCCAGTTCACACCTATCTAATGATAATTAAACGGGCAAATTTGGAAAGATGGGGTGTGAATTGTATTAAAAACAAACCCAGGAGCTGGGGCTGTAGGTCAGCTGGCAGAAGATCTGCCAGCATGTGCAAGCTCTGGGTTCCCTCCCCAGCACTGTACCAGTCAGGCCTGCTGGTGTGCACCTATGATCCCTATCACGCAGGAAGAGGAGAAAGGAAGATCAGAAGTTCAAAGACTAGGCTGACGAGATGGCTCTGTGGGATAAGTGCTTGTTGTGCAAGCATGAGGATCCAAGTTCGAGTCCCCAGAATCTAAGTATAGCAAGGAGCTATAGCATGCATGTTTAATCAAAGTGCTCATAAGGCAAGACAGAGGGTGCAGACAGGAGAATCCTTGAAAGTTCATGGGTCAGCCAGCTACGTACATAGCAGCTAACATCAGCAAAAGGACCCTACCTCTCAGACAAGGTATAAGGAAAGAATCAGCAGCAAGATTGTCCTCTGACCTCTACATACCTGCTGTGACATTTAAGGAGCCACATTCAGTCAAGAGCATATACATGTACATACCTACATGCAAGAAATTCAAAGTCACTTTTGGCTAAAAGGGGATTTCAAGATCAGCCTGAGCTACAGGGTAAGAGAATGAATGACTTAATTAATTAGTTAGTTATCTAATTAATTAATGTGCCAAAACACTTTCTTATCCAAGGATATAATCAGGACAATCACCCACTTCAAGAATCTGAAAGGCAAGCCATGGCATTCATTTACTTAACTGCTCTGTATGGAACATGATGTCAATGATTAAAATTATCTACTGTATTGTGAAGGAGGAGGGCAGGTAGCACATATCACACTTGCTTGCGATTGTCACAGAGAAAATGAGCAGCTTAGTGTATGCACAGACAGTTCTTTAGACCATTTGTCTATCCTAAGAGTTTGAAAATCCAGAGACATGTTCATATGCAATGAAAGAAGTCTGCATCAGATCAGCCATGCTTGGCTAACCCTTGGCATGATTTGGACCTTAAGGTCTCTCACAGCTTGTATGCTGAAGACTTATAACTAGCTGATGGCACTACCAGGATGTGCAGGAAATGTCAGGAAAAGATGGCAGTGTCTGTAGGTCATTGGGAGACTGCTTAGCATGCACTTGGCCCTAGCCTTTTCTCCTCTTGTTCCTCTTCTGTTTCTTCCTTCCTTTTCCCCTCTTCCACCCTCTCTCTCCCTAACTCCCCCTCTGTTTTCCTAGAAATGAACACCAACATGAAGCTACAACTAGAAAATTCCATATCATAAAACTGTTTCATGCACAAAATTATTGAAAATATTAAACAAAAAAACTCATCTTTAAGTTATATGTCCTAAGGCCCATATGAAAAAAAAAGCAAATTCAGTTTTCAAGCTTGAGTCCATCCCTAAATGTGTTGTGTTTATGAAAACACTACAAAGTGGGGCCAGTGAGAGGACTCAGCAGACACAAGTGCTTGCTTGCTGCCACATCTGATGACCTGAGTTCAATCCCCAGGGCCCATGTGGTGGAAGCAGAAAGCCAACTCACACAAGTTGTGCTCTGACCTCCACACATGTGCTATGTGACTGCCTACACACACACACACACACACACCCCAAATAAGTAAGTAAAAGTATAGCCAATGTGATGTTTGTCTTGCTATAGGTCCAAGGCAAGGTGACTGCAGAGTACAGCCATGAGCCAACTTCAATTTTTTCCTCCCTATAACCTTAGCATTTCAAAAACAGTCACCAGCCATGGAAAGCTACACGTGCCTTGAATATATCTGATGCTCATCTTAAAACCAGGACTGCATATCAAATACTCAAGAAAAATCTAGATTAAAAACAGATTAATATCATCAATGGCATAGCCAGGCCCACCTCATGGGCCTGTTCAGTATGCCCTGAACAACCATGCTGAAGGAAGGTTGAGAGTGAGAACACAGAGAACCTCTGCCAGCTAGCCAGACCCCTTGGCCCAGAGCCAGAAGCATACCTTATCCTAATCCTGACAGTCTCAGAAACTCGGTGGCCTGAACAAGGTAACTTAGTAAGTTATTAGTTCACTGCTGAGGTATCTACAGATTGTAAACATACAAACTACATATATGTTTTTATTCACATAGACATGTAAATGGCATAGGTTGGCACTCCTTATCCAAAAAGACAAGAATCCAAAGTCTCCCTGATTTGGGAATGTCTGCATATACACAGTAATACTTTGGGGAGAGGACCAACATCTAAACACTAAATACATTTAGTTTTCATGAACATTTTACATGTGTAGCCAACAGATCATTTTATATAATAGTTTTAATAATTTTGTGCATAAAACAAAGATTCTACTCTTGGCTTCATATTAGTGCTGAATCTGTTTAGAGTTTGAGGCACTTCCAGTCTTAGATTTTCAGGTCAGTAATCCAACCTGTATGTGCCCAGTCAGCATCTGTAAATGTGAGCCTCTCCAACTCAGGTACTGTAATGTATATATGTTAAAGCTGAACTAGTCACCTAATATTTAGTAGATTCTCCATGAGGAGTTACTGAGCCTGGGTTATGTGGAACTATGCTAGGGTGAGATTAAGCTTCACTGCCAACTTGATTAGATTTAAGGTCACCATGGAAACACACTTGTGGGTGTGTCTATGTAGGTAGTTCCTGAAAGGTTTACCTGAGCAAGAAAGCCTCACCCTGAGTGTAGGCAGCAGCATTCTGTGGGCTCAAATTCTGCCCGAAGAGGAGAAGCTGAGCCCCAGCATGTAGCACTGTGTGTCTATGTCACTAGCTGCCCCAGCATGTAGCACTCTCGGTCCATGTCACCAGGTGGTGTTCCTGCAACCATTCCCTCCATGGTGGACTTTATTCTCAAACTGTGAGCCAAGAGGCACATGTTGGGTATTTTGTCACAAGCATGACAACTAGTCCAAGTAAAGAAGATACAACACACACAGAAGAGGTGACAAGGATTAACACCAAAGTAATAGGAGTCTTGTGCAAGATAAAGGGAAGAAGAAAAAGTAAGAGGGATCCTTGTGTAATATGGAAATGAAAGGTTAAGATGGATAGACTTTGTCCTCACAATGTAGCTTGCATTCCATTTACCTGTGGACTAAGTAACTTTGGTGACTTGGAATGGGGTTCTAAGCAAGCCAGAGCCATGGGTTCATCTATTCCTGACTCCCACTGATTCTATTTCAGGCCATAGATTTCGAGCTCAACTCTAATAGAATCCCACATTTGCTCCCTACTAGTGGTGAGGGAGGACACAGCCCAAGCATGGGAAGTATCCACAGAAACTCACCATCTTTACAGCAAGGAAAGAAAATAGCTTTGCTATCTGCTCTCCCTGCCAGTGGTCCCTCAGGACCAACTTCATAAGGGAATAAAATCACACTGTTAAGTCAAGACAGTTCCCATGGTGGGGCAGAACCTGTTGGCCATTGCAACCGCCTCCAAGTACATGTCATTTTCTCCTGTTGGAAGGTGGAAAGAGACATGTTTGGCTTTTTAAAATTTGCAAATTTCTATTAAGTTCATTATCATGGGTCCCAAAAATAGTCATTTACCCATAAGTTATTCAGGTAGACAAGCTTTGAAAAGTATCCCAAATTTGAGAAGAGAATATTTCTCCTGTTTAAACAGACACCCTTGAAAATTAAATGTCACTCACATTGATTCTCATTTTCCCCCAAACGCCCAGATTGGTTTCTATTACAGCCCAATAACCCTGCAGTATTAAGTAAACCAAGCAGTTTGATTCTGTTCAACAATAATCACTAGCTTTGCTTCTTTATTAGTGGTTTTATAGAGAAACTACTTTTTATAATGAAAAAGTTTGCTTCAGGCTCAATTCTTGCATACCAAGCTTCAACTTGTGGTGAAACTAAGCAGTCTCGGTATGAAGCCTTGAGTGTTGGGAATGGAGTGACGGAAATGCTGACACATTAGCCACAGCTGGCACTGAAAAAAAAAAAAGAAAGAAAGAAAGAAAAAGAAAAAGAAAAACCTTCAAATATGTTCACCCCGCCTCTATGAAGTCAGTCCTTGGAGCCTAGAATTTTGTGATTTTTTTTTTCAACCATAAAAGCAAAGCTCACCAGCAGTGAAAACCAGGATACCAGCTGAAAAGTTTGACCTCGAACTAAAGGCATTTGGTGTTGCCTAAGAAATGCATGCAAGAATGTGCTGCCGGGTTTGTTACTGGATTATCAGAGAAAGGAAAGAATAGAAAAAATTCACACAAGGAAAAGCTTCACTTCTCCTGACAGACAGACAGACAGAAGCTGTGTCATCTGGCAGGTAGAGGTCATGGGCTGGATAAAGACAGTCTGCTTGTGTTGAATTCTACAGATTAGCTCTAAGTTCACCCTGACTGAATGAGAAGGAGGGCACTGCACAAGGGACAACTATGAGACAACAGAAGACTCTCACTGAAGACACCCAGCCCCAGTTATAACCATCGCAAAGACTGGCAGGTATCAATCTTTAGAGAAAAGACAAAGCAAAGCCAAGCAAAGAGGCAACTCATTTGGGGTCTCCATGATCAATAGACCTCATCAATGCAATTTCCAGAAACTACCTGACTTTGTAGACTAGCAGCTGTTTCCATTAGCAGCTCCTTTGCTATTCCATAAGCCAGGCCGTTAGTGTCTTTCAGGTGCACTTCCGGTCCCAAGGCTGGAATGAGCAGCAGAGAAGATGCACGCTATACTTCTGCACACTTATGGTTTCTGTCACTACACCCAATTAAGCTTATTCAGCAAAGACAGGTACCCACTTTCCCTTTATGTGAATTTCCCATGAAAGTTTCATTTGTGGGCTGGAGAGATGACTCAGAGGTTAAGAGCACTGGTTGCTCTTCCAGAGGTCCTGAGTTCAATTCCCAGCAACCACATGGTGGCTCACAACCATCTGTAATGAGATCTGGCGCCCTCTTCTGTATACATAATAATAAATAAATCTTTAAAAAAAAAAAAAGAATTGACATGATTGTTCTATTTTATGATGCTACAAAAGAAATGTATCAAAATTCAAGAGGAAAGAAAGCTACTTCTAATTTTTCAGTATCTTTGGGCTAGTTTTAGGTAGTCCAAATCTTTTCTTGTGATCCTGGGCAGTAGCAGTTCAGTCATGGGTCCAAGTAGGCCACACAGTCATGACATGATACAATGAGCCTTCTGCAATGCAGCCGTGATTGATATTCAGCAGATTCAGCACACTGATATGCTGAGGGAATAGCTGACCTACAGTATAAATATCTAGCTCTTCCACAAGAAATTTAGTAATTTCCAAGCTGAAACTAGAACCAATACTTTAAAAAAAAATATTTTGTGTGAGTGTTCTATCTGCATGTACACCTTTATGTCAGAAGAGGGCACCAGATCTCATTACAGATGGTTGTAAGCTACCATGTGGTTGCTGGGAATTGAACTCAGGACCTCTGGAAGAGCAACCAGTGCTCTTAACCGCAGAGAGCATCTCTCCCTCTTTAGGTCTTCCTTGTTAGTGAGCTTCTCTGGAGTTGTGGGTTGTTGTCTGGTTATCCTTTGCTTTACATCTAGTATCCACTTATGAGTGGGTACACACCATGTTTATCCTTCTGAGTTTAGCTTACCTCACTCAGGATATTTTTCTAGCTCCATCCATTTGCCTGCAAATTTCATGATGTCATCATTTTTCTCTGCTGAGTAGTACTCCATTGTGTATATGTACCACATTTTCTTAGTCCATTCTTCAGTTGAGGGGCATCTTGGTTGTTTCTAGGTTCTGGTTATTATAAATAATGCTGCTTTGAGCATAGTTGAGCATGTGTCCCTCTAGTATGATTGAACATTCCTGGGGTATATGCCCAAGAGTGGTATAGCTAGGTCTTGAGGATGGAAGATTGATTCCTAATTTTCTGAGAAACCGCCACACTGATTTCCAAAATGGCTATAAAGAACCAATACTTTTAATATGCATGTGGGCATGGTGGGTATGCCTATAAACCAAGCTCTAAGAAAGTTGAGGTAAGAGGACTATGAATTTGAGGCCAACCTGCTCTATATAGCAAGTTCCAGGTCAGCCTGGACTACCTAAAAGTTTAATAATTGATTAAATAGCTCACCTTGACACTCCCACTCAAGTCTAAGCTATCACAAAAATATACTGAATATCTACTTTCTTCACCATTTTTTACTTCTTATACCCACTTCAGCACCTGGCAAAAAGGATATTTGCAAATCCATGTTTATTGCTACATCATTCAGCCAAAAGAAAAATGAAAATATGATTTTTAAGGAGAATAGATGGAATTAGAGATCATCACATTAAGCACAATAGGCCAGACTCAGAAACACAAATATCACCTGAGCAATTATTTCATATGCAAGTCTAGATTTCTTTTTACAGTGAACAAAATAAAAGGGAGCCCAGTACAGAAGGAGACAGCAGGACAGACTATAAAGAAGGGTAATGATGGGTGAGTGTAACCAAAACACATTAGTTACATGTGTGACGACAGTGTCATGAGGAAATCCATCATATTTTACAATAAATACATATTAATAAAAAAATTCATGGAGAAGGCTGGGGACATAGATCAGTAATAGAGCACCTGCCTAGAGTGAGCCAGGCCCTATGTTCAAAGCCCAGTACTGGAAAAGAAAAAACAAAAACTCTTGGAGAAATGAAGCAAATACATAATGAATATATATAAATATAAATGCATAAATAAATGACTTCTACAGGGGAAAAACAAACAAACAAATACCTAGCCAGGTGGTATTGGCATACACCTTTAATCTCAGCACTACGGAGGCAGAGGTAGGAGGATCTCTGTGAATTCGAAGGTCAGCCTGGTCTACAAAGCAAGTTCCAGGACAGCCAGGGCTACACAGACAGAAACCCTGTCTCACCAAAAAAAAAAAAAAAAAAAAGACTTCTCCAGTCTTGATACCTCCTCTTCCTACCACACACCCAACATAGTTTCTACAGCCTTGTAAACACTAATTCACTCTGTAATTCATAAAATTGCTGCCTCCTCTGTGTACACTTTCTCTCAATGGTCACAAGAAGCAAACTACTCGCCTTGCTTTGCTACTGAGGTCTTGCATACAAAGAACACGGTGGTAACATTACCTGGCAGTGACCAAGCACTATCCAGCTCTCCCTCCTTTGGAAGCTAACATAGAGCAGATAACAGAGAGCTTCAATGGGCATGCCTGAATATTTAATAAATTCAGTCTCCATACATCTTGTTCTACTCTTAATGCTTTCAGTAAAGATGGCTAAGGAGGCACAATGGCCAGTGCTGGTATATCCTCATGGCTCCAGGCCTCAGAAACCACCAACTTTTCCCATTCCTCATTAAGCAATGCAACTGTGCTCTTTCTGTTCCCAAAATATGCCATTAGCTGTCGGGGAGCTAAGAGAGGCATGTGTACAGTCAGCCACTTCCTGTGAGAGAGTAGCCTCACACTGCCATCAGGTAAGGACCAACACTGCAGAGGGACACTGTCCTGACTGTGGGAAAAGAACTGTGTACACAAAGCTCTTCAACCACAGGGCTGGAAGAGAATCAAAACAAGCCAAAGCTTAATTAGTGTTCAAGATTTCCCGGCCAGGATTCATGTCAGAGGTCAGGCTCCAAAACCATTGCTAAGGACAGCAAGTCCATCCTAGAGACACAGATCTGGGGAGTTTTAGAATTCTTCATATGAACCTCCATATTAGTCAGCCTTAACAGCTTCTCTCTCTCTCTCTCTCTCTCTCTCTCTCTCTCTCTCTCTCTCTCTCTCACACACACACACACACACACACACACACACACACACACACACACACCCCTGAACTCCAAGCCCTGATAAAACCACATGCTTCTCATTCTCTGCTGTTCAACTCTCCTCCCTTCTATAAATTGAATTAATGAGGAGTTTTCTAAAAGCATACATTCTCTTAAAGGCTCTGTTATTTTGAAGTTAATGGCTTTGACAAGGAGCCAGGCCAAACAGTCCCAAGCAGCAATAACTCTTACAACAGCTCCAAAACTTACCCTCAAATGTCACTGAGTCCCTGTGCTGATCTCTCCGCCCCTTTGATTATTGCTGGTCATTTTCCTCCCTCCCTTAACGTTTTTATAGAGAACTCAAAGGCATCAAAGAAACCAGCCAAGGACACGAAGATGGAGAGCCATGTTCAATCTCAATGTTACGATTTTTGCCTTTGCTTTCCGGCAACACATTCTCAACCCAAAATACAATCACAAATGCTGTGTCACACAAATCAAGACAGCAAAATACATCTAAAGAAGAGGGAGAGGGTCATTTCTCAACTTTATCCAATTCTCAGCATACACACTTATGTATGTACGATAGGTTAATGATTTTTTTAAGTTTGTAAAAATGTACCTTTATTTGTGTGTGTGTGTGTGTGTGTGTGTGTGTGTGTGTGTGTGTGTGTGTGTATGCATACACAAGTGCCTCAGAGTGCATGTTAAGGTCAGAGAAGAACTTCTGGAGGAGGGGTTCCCCCCTACTGCAGTGTGATCTAGGGGTGGAACTGGGGTTATCAGGCTTGTGCAGCAATGCATTCATGGGCCATTTCTATGCTACAAATTAAAACTTTTTACATGACAAGGAAGTGGACACCATCAAGCAATACCCATAAAATCAACAGCTTCAAATCACCTTCTTAAACCGACACAGTGAGATGATGACCAAGATGATGGAAAAATACAACCAGAACTGCAGAAAACCCAGGGAGAAGTCCATCTCCAAAGAGTACTAATGCTCAAAGGGCAGTTCTCCATACATGACCGCATTTCCACATGCACAACAGACAATATGGACACCGTAAACTTTTTCAAGTTCTTTACGCCTAAAATTTGGGTGGTGGGGCAGCGATGCATGTTTATAAATGGGTTCGTCTCTCTGGAAAATATAATTTAAAATAAAATTTTCTGGTTAAAATAGATGCAAAGTTCTGTGTCTGCAATATGTTCTAGAGGTTCAGCATACATGCTCCAAAACAGAGGAAGTGGGAAAGAGAGGAGCACAAGGAATAGAAAGCCTCAGAGCTGGAGACTCGCAGGGCTCCGTCGCTCAGTCATTTGACAGATAAGCATAACGTGAGTGTAAAGATACACACTTGATTTCCCTGGAATCCACATGAAAAGACTTGGAGTGGTGAACACCTGTGACCCCAGCAGTGCTTAGGAGACTTCAGAAAAGAGCATGGATGCTATTTTGTTTAAACTGTACACCTCCCTCCCCCCCCCCTCCCCAGCCCCCGCCATATGTAGAATTATAGAATTCTACTTCTGGAGAACGTCAAAGCTTGAGAAGCACTTCTACATGCATTAACTCATTTGGTCCCATTAATAGACCATCAAAGAAGTGTATCAACTTTTCAGGTGAGAACACTGAACCTTAGGAATAGTCAATGACAGGCTGAAACTAGTTTCTGCTGCTATAACAAATACCCAAGGCTGTGGAATATAGTTTTAAAAAGAAACTTGCTTAGCTCTCAGTTTAGAAAAATAAAATATCAGGTAGCCACATCTGTCTGGCCCTGGTTGGTGGCCTTGGTGAGACACTGGCATAGTAATCACTAGAGCAGAGGAAGAAAACATTTAAGATAAGATGCCACAGAATCAAGGACCAGGATTGCTTTTTTTTTTTTTTTCATAAAACTCACTTCCACACAAATTCACTCCTAGAGACCAGCACCCTCAATGACCTAATTATCCAAATAAACCCCATTCTTACATATTTTACCACCTCCCAACATTGTCACACTGGATGCCACGCTTTCAACACACAAATGTCAGGGGAACCCTCCCAAACCACACCATACTATACATATACATACAACATACAGCTTCTGACTCTTGAGTCATAGCTTACATTTGTATGCTACCTTCCAATTAGTAAGAATAAAGAGAATTAAAATTCACAATTAAAATTAAAAAGTGTATTTGCCAAGTTACAAATATTACATGCAAATTTAACCAGGAAAATAGGTAGTGAACTTGCTTGCTTAGAGACTGGTATAAATAGAAGGTTGAGTAGATAGCTCAGCAGTTAAGAGTGTATACTACTTTTGCAGATGACCCAAGTTCAGATCCCAGCATCCATATTGGGCTGCTCACAACTGCCTGTAACTCCAGTTCTACAGGATTTGCTGTCCTCTTGTAGGACCTGCACACATGTGGTATATATACATATACGCAACCACATACACATAACACATACACATAAAATAAATACATCTAAAAATATTGAGATTGGTATAAAAGTAATTGATATGTTTTCATTTAGTAACTGTCTTTGGAGTCAGTCTCTGCGTCTTCCAATGTCACAAAGATTTGTCTGGTCCATGGAAGAAGGATGACTCTGACCATGGATTTGTGATGTTGCTGACTATTACTGAAAACATCCTTGGCAGAGCACAGCGTGTTTCTTACTGATCCATCTGTCTATAAGGTAAAAATGCCCAGCATTCTACAATAGGAAAGGCCCTGCCGTGTTTAACATAAGCTCATCTATTTCTAGGATAACTCATGTGCACCCCCTTAGGATCAAAGTGCAAGTAACCAAACAAAAGGAATTTTCAAACTTCCACCTTAACCATGTGTGCCTGTCCCAGCAGCTGTTACCTATTCAATCAGGATGTCTCTTTGGCACTGGCAAGTTGGCTCGGCAGGGGAAGGCAAGCCTGGCTACCTGAGTTCAATCCTCACAACCCATGTACAAGTGAGAGGGGAACACTGACTCCACAAAGTTGTTCTCTGACTGGCTCATGTGCCCCACATACATTATACACACAAAAGATTTATAATAAATAAAAAATTCTAAACAAAAATCTGATGGGGTTTTTGCTAATCTTAGTTAAGCCAAGACTCTTAAAAGTCAGAGATCCAGAAATAAGAGCTAAAATCCAAAGTTCTAAAGCTGGGGTCTCACTCAGCATTTTCTGGTGCTACCATGATTCCAACAAATGTCTACCAGTTTGTCCTTCCTTACCACCATTCTGTGCAGGGACTAGCACCCAGTACCCAGCATCCAGCAGCCTGTATATGGTACCCATGTCTCCAGTAATCTTTAAGTACATTGTCCATGAAGCCTCTACAACCTGATACTCTCTCCAGCCCAGAAACAGAAAAGCAAACCACCATGCAACAAGGGACAAAATTATCAAGGGCTTTTTTTTCTGTTAGCATGCTTGAGGGTCTAGGAGGCTATTTATTTCTTGATTTGTAGGGAATAAAAGACTTCTCACACTTGACTCTGCTATTGTCACATTGTCACAGACAGAAGGACAAAGATTCTGTCCCCACTGCCAAGGGCAACAACACCATAAGTTTAGCATCTAGATGGGATTACCCACAGGACTAGTAGCTATAGATGAGCAAACCAAGAAAACATGACTTCCACACAGCTAGATGGACTGCTAAAACACTGAGTAGGAGGGTCCTTCAGGTGAATAGCGGTATACAGAAACAATATGAGAAGGCCTGGGCAGTGGCCATGCTTTATCACCTCTAGAAGATTCCTTTCCTGTGTCAGCACCTGGTGGTGGAGGGGACCTCATTTTACCACTAAGAAGTTAGACAGAGGCTCTACCAACATGGTCTGATGGAATTCTTCTTCCCACAAGCCTTCAGATGAGGAAGAACAATCACCCATTTTGACCTAAAGCAGCTGCAAGAACTTAAGGCAAGCCTCTGTTCCAGGAACTCCATGAATCTCTCCTAAATGTGTGACTTCCTGAGGCCCACATGCCTCACATATGCTGCCATGAGGACAGAAACAGCTACCAGCTCCTACAGCTCCATCCCCAAGCCCAGTCTGCATTCCCCTCATGCGACCTCCAACAGTTTTGTCATGCTCTCAGCT
The DNA here is from genome assembly GCF_903995425.1 of Onychomys torridus. Taxonomy (NCBI): domain Eukaryota; kingdom Metazoa; phylum Chordata; class Mammalia; order Rodentia; family Cricetidae; genus Onychomys; species Onychomys torridus. The sequence continues at coordinate 102,410,204 of NC_050447.1, forward strand.
TCACAATATACTTCTGAATTTGGTGATGCTGTGTTCCAGATCAGAAGAACAGAAAGATGGGCCTACTACATCACTTCATCCAGATTGGATGAAGCAAATGTGGTACATTGTCTGTGTGGAATTTCATTCCGCCCTAAGAAAGAATGAAATTATGGAACTTCCTGGAAAATAAATGGAATGGGGGTTCATTGTGTTAAGTGAAATAAGCCAGACACAGAATGATAAATATCACATTTTTCTCTAATATGTAGGATCTACATTAAAATGTATATAGATACATACATCCACAGGACGTAAAAGTACAAAGGGGACCACAGGGGGAGAAGAGGACTTGAAGGGTGGGGAATGAGGAGGAGGGCAACAAGAAAGGGTAATGGGATGCATATGACATGAAAGCAGATGGGAGATCATTTGGGGAAGAGAGAAGGGACCAATAAGAGAGGTAGGAGGCAGGAGAGGGCAGAGATGGGAAAAGAATGGGCAAGAACAAGGCATGCTGACAAAGTTATGAAAACGCTATAATGAAACCCATTACTTTGCAAAATAATTAAAGATTTTAATTAAAATGGGCAAAGTAAAGCACACAGAAAAATAATTATTAAAATATTTTAAATAATCATACATTTGTGATATAGCAATATATGTAACTGCTTTAACATATTAAGTAGCCAGAACTAATCACAACTTTACTTTCAAAGTCATAATGTGTAATCAGGAAATCAGCAAACTAAAAACCACAGACTGCTCTATAAATAAAGTTTTATTGAAACATACATATATTTCATCTACTGTAGCAATTGAGTAAAGTATGTGGACAACAACTTTTCATGACCTACCCACCTGTCTGTGTCAAAGTAAGTTCATTCTCCCCGGAGATATGATTCAGTTGCAAAGCATTTGCCTAGCATGCACAACACCCGGATAAAACTCCTTGTACCACTACCACAACCAGAAAAGGAAAGGAAAATTAGATTCCCCATTCTGTGCTTTGGCTTCCAATCTCGCACAGACCAGTAATGGTGCAGGGTAAGAACATAGGCAGGTGCAGAGGTACAGTGGTTCTCCCTTGGTGCATGCTGGGAACCTAACCAACCAAGCTCTCCACAGACTTTCCTATGGATGAAGCAATGGAGAGAGACTGCACACACCAGCCCTCTGTTCTGACTTAATCCAACAAAGTGGCTTTCCTGCATTCTTCACAGGTGTCCAGTGCAAAATAACAAAACTCAGTTTTCCCATAATTGGTTGTAATCTCCAGAATTTCTTACTGAGAAGTTTGTGTCTTTAGGGCTAGCAATGTAGCTCATTGGGTAAAGGGTTTTCTTGAAATGCACAAAAGCAAAAGGCATGTCTTCACTCCCGCCCCTGAAAGGACTGCCTTTACAAAGGCCTTGGTTCACACACTAAAAATCCAGAACCCTTACAAAGCTCCATCCTTGGATGATTGCCATCAGTTCTGACAGTGAGGATTCGCTTTTAGAACCTGCAGCAATGTTTCTGGTCACAGCCCCACCAAGCACAACTTTACAGCAGGCATTTCCACACTGTGGAATCATATTCAAAGGCCCCTGATGTTATATACCACTGACATTTCAGCCTCAGCCAACACTGGACACTAACAAGAGGCATGTGGTCTGGCCATCCAGGTAACAGGCACCAGGGGCATGACCTTGCTGAGCTCAGAATTTCTCACTGATACCTACTCCGGTTTTCCTCGGTTGTTGTGTGTTCATCAATCCTTCTAAAGCTAGTGGACAGAAGCTGTCCTCTACAGGACAGGCACACAGGGAAAGGAGTTCACAGGGTCTCTGGAGTGCCACCATACTGTACTAAGAAACTAGATCCAAGCCAAGTCACACCTGGAGTCCCATGGATAAGGAAGCAGACACTGGAGGATAAACAGGAGTCTGAGACTAGCATGGGCCACATAGCAAGAATCTGCCAAAGGAAAACAAACAGGAAGGGAAACCCCAAGAGGGAAAGGAAGGTAAGAAGAAAAGAGGAAGGGAGGGAGGGAGGGAGGGAGGGAGGGAAAATAAGTCAAACCCAGAAGAGAGATTTTCTATATTCTGGTGTTTTCCAGTCTTTTCTCTTCCATTAACATCATGCTATGATCTAGAAAAAGACAGAGCCAACTGCTAGCTTTGGAAAGGACAACACTGACTCAGGAATACTTGTGTGGTTCTCAAACCTTAACAGGCCTGAGAAAAACCTGAAAGGTGCTTGTTAAAGATTTCAAAACTTCCCCCAGAGGTCTCTGACTCAGCAGGTCTACAGTGGGAGCCAAGGATTAACAACTTGATGGAGAGCCACAGTGATGAGGTACTGGTGGTCCCAGGACCACACCTTGAGAAGCCCAGCCGAGAGCCCAGTGCAAAGAAAGAGCCAAGAGGGAGGTGAGCCAGGCCTCTGGAATTCTCAAGTGGCTTAGCAGTGTTTACAGTCTAGTCCATTGCTCCAAGTGTAATGCCTGCTAAGTTAAAAATTCACCAAACAGCCGCAGGCAGAAAGAAGGCTCACATGAAAGGGCCGATAACACTAATGGTGGTAAGGGGGTTTCTCACAGGGCCCTGTGTGGACCTAGCTACCTCCTTTTAAGATGTTTGCAGGCCCTGCCTCTTTGCTCTCTCTTCTGTGGGGTAGGAGGCTGTTAGCTCTGCTTCCCTTGGAAACAGTCTTCCTCATTCCCCATGAAAGCTGTCCCTCTTTACTTCTCTCCTTTCATAACTTACATTTGCAGCCAGGCATGGTGGAGCATGGCTGCAATCACAGGATTCAGTAGGCAGAGACTGGAGGACTGACTGCAAGATGCAGGCCAGTGAGTTGGAAGCTAGCCCGGGTACCTCAGGAGAGTATGTCTCAAAAACAGAAATAAAGAAATAGTGGGGACAAGGAATGTGGTTCACTGGGGCTGATCCCCAGAAATGCATTAAACAATGTATGCTGCTGCACACCTATGATCCCTGTACTTGGGAGGTGGCAAAGGTAGGATCAGAAGTTCAAGCCCATCCTTAGCTAAATACCAAGCTCAAAGTCAGCCTAGGCTACATGAGACCCTGCCTCTAAATATTTTTTTAATGAGTAGGTAACATTTCCTGCATTGGGTGAAACTATTTTCTAACTTAACTATCTCACATGTTTAGGTGCAATTTATACAAATACAACATAGGAAAATGAGACACTGATGAGAATACAGAGTCAAACTAGACACACACACACACACACACACAACTGCACATACACTAACAAAAAAGGGCAGCTTAACAGGTTAATAGTAAAATTAGGGAGAAAATCTGAAGAAAGGGCTAACAAAATATCACTAAGAGCCAAAGTGCAGGGTGCACAAACATAGTCTCTGTGAAGTAAAGGTATTACTTAATGGACTAATACTGTCCCATTAAACATTTATAAAACATGGACGTTTAGTGAAGGGCTGTCAAAAGCAGGGGCAGGGGCCCGCTCTCCAAATCCCCAGCTCTCCTCACTACATCAGGCGAATTCCCTCCACAATTCCCTCCAAAGACTGAAAAAGCCCAGGTCATGTTCTAGCATGTAGCAAAGTACCTCTATGTTAAGTGCTTTCAGCAGAGGGTCCAGGCTATCAACGTCCATTAACGTTTAGGCAGCTTCATAAGTAACTCTACTGCAAGGTCAGACCAATCCACATTCAAACAAAATAAACATTCCCAATCACAGGCTAGAAACTGTTCCAATATTTGCTTGATAACTTGACAGTCATTTACCTTTCTTTTCTCCCAAAATAACATTATTCAGGAGTTTTCCCGCCCCTGTGACAGGAGATAACTGTGTTACTAAGGACCAAGGGAGATAAGCAAGGGGCAGAGATATTGAGCTGGAAATCTGAGGTAAGCATGGCCTGGGGGCCTAAGCCCCGGGTCCAGGGAGCCTAACCACTGGGTAAGGCTGTCTCATTGGTGTGCTAGCTCCCACCAACTGCACTGACTGTGCAACTTATCAAATGCTTGTGTATCTGCCAGGCACAGTCCTCGTCTGAACAGACAGTCAATATCCTTGCCAGACAATGCTTATGCTCCAGCAGAAAAGCTAACAGTAAGCCAGTCAGCAAACATACACTTGCAATCAGACCGTGTTAAATCTATAAAGAAAAACAGGGTAGGGATTGGGAGAAAGAGGGACAAAGTATTGGGGAACCCAAACTGGAATTTTAAATATTAATGGCCAGAGAAAATATCTCTGGAGACTTGGGGTTAGATATAGGAATGAATCCAGTGGTGAGGGTAGCACTTACTCCATGTCCCAGTTACGTAGATATATTCATCCACCAAAATAAAAGACTTACTTATGCATAAGTGAGTTTGTTGTTGGTTATTTTTTTTCCCTCATACTCTTTTAGAGGGCCCACCACCCAGCTCCCAAATAAATCACACATGGAGGCTCATTCTTTCTTATGAATGCCTGGCCTTAGCTTGGCTTGTTGCTAGCTAGGTTTTCTTATATTATCCTATTTACCTTTTGCCTCTGGGCTTTTTTCCTTTTCTTACATCTGTATATCTTACTTTTATTCTTACTCTGTGGCTGGCTGAGTGGCTGTGTGGCTGGCCCCTAGTGTCCTCCTCTCCTTATTCTTGTTCCTTGAGCTTCTCCTCCCAGATTTCTCCTCCTCTTTTATTCTCTGTGCCTGCCAAACCCACGTATCCTTGCTCCTGCTTTGCTATTGGCCGTTCGGCTCTTTATTAGACCAATCAGGTATTTTAGACAGACAAAGGAACACAGCTTCACAGAGTTAAACAAATGCAACACATCTTTGCATCATTAAACAAATGTTCCCCAGCATAAACAAATGTAATACATCTTAAAATAATATTCCACAACGTGAGTTGGTGAGCATCATGGAAATGTAAAGAAAGAAAGAGAGGTAATAGACCAAACTAATACCAACATGATCCAGCAAACAGGAAGGAGCTGGAGGATGGGGGAACAAATGGACAACATGCTCTTCATCTGCTGCGCCAGTATGACAGGCATAGAAAAGGCTTTGTGAAATAGGTCACACAGATCTAAGGAAGCATATTAGTTTATATGTGTATTTTATTTTATTTGTTTAACGTGAACGGGTGTTCAGCCTGAACTTACACCTGTGTACTATATTTGTGCAATATATTATCTGCAGAAAGAAGGCTGGGATAGGGTCCCCTATGATGGAGTTGCTGGCAGTTGTATACCACCACATGGGGAGAGAACCCTGGTCCTCTGAAAGAACTACAAGCACTGTTTCCACTGAGCCATCTCTACTGCCCCAGAAGCATGTTCTCTTAAAACTCTCTTTTCTGGGGGCTGGAGAGATGGTCCAGCACTTATGAGCATGAACTGCTCTTACATTGGACCCATGTTTGGTGCTTAGCACCTATGTTTAGTGGCTAACAACGGCCTGTAACTCCAGCTCTAAGGAATCAATGTCCTCATCTGACCTCTGCAGGCACCCACACCCATGTGTGCAAATCTACTCTCAGAGTCACACATACACATAAGGCCAGGAATGGTGGCACATTGTAGCTGGAGAGTTTCCTCTGGTCCCGCCAAGCCCTGGCAGTCCAACAGCCCATTTATAAAATAAACACACCAACACGTATATTATTTAAACTGTTTGGCCTAATGGCTCGGGCTTCTTGTTATCTACTTCTTCTATCTTAAATTAACCCATTTCTATTAATCTATAAGTTGCCACGTAGCTCGTACCTTACATCTCGCTTGTCATGGCGGTGGCTGGCAGGTCTCTCCCCTTTGGCCTTCCACTTCCCAGAATTCTCTTCTCTTTGTCCCACCTATACTTCCTGCCTTGCTACTGGCCAATCAGTGTTTTATTTATTACCCAATCAGAGCAACACACGTAACGGTACATCCCACAGCAGCACATGCCTTTATTCCCAGCATGGGAGACTGAGGCAGGAGAATCTCTTGAGCTCTAGGCTAGCCAGGTCTGCACAGAAAGTTCTAGGCCAGGCAGGGCTATATTCTATTGAGACTTTTTCTCCAAAAAAGTAAATAAAATAAAAAGAAATAGAACATTTTTTTTTTAAGTTATCTTTTCCAGAACAATCCTGGAATGTAGTAATTGGATCCTAGAATATAGTAGTTTCCTGGTTTAAGTAAAGTAAATAGAAGATTTTATAAAACTCTTATGAACAGAGAGAGCCTCCTGGTCTTTATACAGAAGGAGTAAGCATGCGCACTTTATAAAATTCTATTGTCTGAGCTGGGGTGCAGCTCAGAGCAAGAGGGAGATTTACTTAAACTGCACAAAATCTTGAGCTCAGTCTTCAGGACCAGAAAAAAAAAAAAACCAAAAAACTTTTTAAAGCCCCAGTGTCTTACATTAAAGGGCAGGAAGCAACCACTTTAGATGTGTGCAAAGAGAGTGAAATAAGCCTTTGGCATTTAAAATGAAATAAACATCTGAAAAATCTAAAGCCACAGAAAAGCCATAATCTATTTCAGATTAAAAGACACAATGAAGTCATCACTTTCTAGTAGCTGTGATTAGAGTTTGGGTACAGTCTCAATCATTTATGCTTTTAATCTGAAACTGGTCCTTAAAAGCTGTAATGAATTAAACAACATACCACCCACAGAATCAATTGTAAAATACATTGTAACTAAAAGCATAATGACTCAATCCACTTCCTTCCTCGGTTTTCCATAATCCATTTGACCCCCTTCCTGTCACCTAATCTAATCACTGGCCCACTCTCTCTCTTTCCATTAACTTAAGATTCTCCCTCTTATGCTGTCTGAAGTCGTTGCATTTGGTTCTCCTAGAGTTAAGGAACAATTATATGTATATATAAAATTGAATTGTTAAAATGTAAAGTAGACAGTGATTGGATCCATTGCTGAGTATATTCCAAGAAGAGGGTGGTGCTGGTAGACACAGAGTCTACAAGAAAAGTCTAAAACCATTTTTAGTGTGTAACGCTGTTCAGAACCAGCTGGAAATATTCCTAGCCAAAGACGTATCTTCAGGCTTGATGAGCAAGGCCCCTCACTTCTACAACTACCATCAAATCAAGCTCATCACTACACTGACAGCACACAGCACAGTGCATCTCAATCCCCAATCATCTGTGCATACAGGACTCTCAAGGATCACCCAGCAGCCTTTGGACACATTGCCCAAACCAAGTCCTGGGATAAAGAACTGCAGATGTGAAAAGTGGCTTTTGGTTTCATCCAATACTAAACCAGTGACCACCATAAACAGCTTATTCTAAAATAAAATCAAGGGTACAGATACAGCTCTAAGGTACAGCACTTGCCTAGCATTTGTAAGCCTGTGGTTGAATCCCCAGTGCAGAAAAGAAAAAACCTTCAACAAAAACAAAAGCAACCTTTTCTGTGAACTTGTCTATTCATTGACAGGGATACCTACTGTCCTAACCAGTGTACACTCTGGAGGCACTATCTGCAGGCAGATAGGAAAGGAATTTCATGATGTGGGTAGCAAACTCATGGTTTTATTGGGATCTCTGTTACAAATTAAGAGTGGTGTGTGATCTTGGGGCCAAGGTCACATGCAAAAAAAAAAAAAAAAAAGTAATGCAATTCCCACAAATACACTACATTTGCTTGTACACTGAACCACAAGGCCAACCTGGATAAAGATGATACCAGAGGAGGGTGCATTCTGGGCCCTGGGAAGGTGATTCACAACTCCTCTTTAAGGTTGGAATATAACTGAGCAGGATTGAAAAGTCTGAAAGCAACCTATATTTGGCTGTCAGGAACTTGGCTCAGTGATAGTGATAGTGATAGTGTGTGTGTGTGTGTGTGTGTGTGTGTGTGTGTGTGTGTGTAATCACATTTAACTAAAGTATTTCTACTGATTGATGAGTTCCTTCAATAATTTCTTACCTACCTTCCCTACATAGCTTTCAGTTCTGTGATAAAATGCCATGACCAAAACCATCTTGGAAGGAAAAGTGTTCATTTGACTTATGGGTCCAGATCACAATCTTCCAAAAAGGGACATCAGGACAGGAACTCAAGAGAGGAACCTGGAGCAGGAACTTAAGAAGAGGCCATGGAGGAGTGCTGCTTACTGGCTTGCTCTTTTATACAACTCAGAACCATCTGCCTATGTGTGGTACCATCCATAGTGGGCTGGGACCGCTCACGTCAATCAACAAAATGACCCATTGACTCATCTACTAGGCCAATCTGCTGGAGGCATCTTCTCAACTGACACTTCCTATTCTCAGATGACTGGCTTGTGTCAAATTGACAAAATGCTAAGCAGCACACTGCCCAACAAGATGAAAACTCCATCCAAGAAAACAATAACGGTTATAGGACATTTGACTGCTCGGTAAATTCATAGTCATCATTTGGTCTCATTCTGTTTCTCTTGCAGGCTTTGTTTCTGCCTCTTTTAGTCATGAGGAGGGCTAATAACAATAAACATAATAGGGGCTTACACCTGCAAGCTTTGGAGCCTACAAATGCACTTTATTACTTCACTTGACTCCTTCATAATCCACAGTTCAGGGCAGCATGGGGAGCATTAGCTCAGCTTACAAATTACTAAGTAGAGGCTAACTAACCTGTCTAATGTGACTATGTTAGTCCCAAACTTAGTCCTGTTGTCTTAAGCCACGGGCATATTTTTAGTCTATTACCAGGTCTGAAATACAACCTCTAAGGATGTGTTCTGATGATTCCTGTGTCTGCAGATGATTCATTATCCTACACTAGGAGGGAATTCCTGCTCTGCTTCAAAACTGATCCTTTTCTTATCTTTCCATCGAGAACTAGCATACTGCCTTATTCTTAGGATGATATACTCGAACACTACAAAGCATGTGCTGGGGCTAGGAAGCCACCTCCCTCAGATAAGTGTAGGAAGAGGACTCAAGTTCAGTCTCAGCACCTTTGTAAAACCCAGGCTCAATGGTATGCATTTGCAATCCCCACACCTGGAAGGCAGAAACAGGACAACCCCTAGGGCTTGCTGGCTAGTCAGTCTAGACAAATCTCAACCTTCAGGTTCTATCAGAGATCCTGTCTCAAAAAGAATGTAACAAGGTAATTAAGGAAGGCATTGATAGTGACATCTGGTCTCCACAAGCACGCCTACACAATACACACACACACACACACACACACACACACACACACACACACACACACACAATGTGTACAGATGATTTTAAATTCCTAAGCTGTACAGAAAAAGAACAATTTGGCCCACAGACCTACATAAAGATTTCAGTATGTTTTAAAATCACTGTCATAGAACTGGACTGGTTACCAGTCTGGCTTATTGTGGAGAAAAAGGAGGACAAAGAGAAAAAGAAGGAGCAACAGGGAAGCCAAGTGACTAATGACCTATGCACTGCACTAAGACCGGCGATGCTTCCAGACACTGTTTGCTGCTACACAGCCATCTCTACCTACGAGGTAACTCAGCTTATTTATCCAACACTTCTCAAACCAGGTGAGATATTTGGGGGGCTTTGTATCTTTAACATTCTTGATAGCCATTTGGAGTTTGCTTTCTAATAGTCTTTTCATCTGGGAAATCTTTAATTGACTCAGGTGTAGAAATCAAACATTAAGATGGTAAACCTTAAAGAATACTATATTGTGTGATTATTTTCATTTGCAACAATTTTATTATAAAGTTTAAGATAAAAAATTTAAGGTAATATAAAAGTAAAATATAAGAAAACAAAACAAAAAGTAAAAATAATAAAAAATAAAGATACTTGTTTTAAAACAGTGGCATATATACAATTTTACTGTTTATTAACAATGAAAGTAAATTTCTATGCTAGTGAGACAGATATGTTTATCTAACATGATATAATCCAATGATATGCTAACTTAATATTTACTTGCTGAGGAATGATAATAGAAAAATATTAAGTATTTGTCTTCTGTAATTAAACCGAGAGCAGAATATGTTGTATGTATAGTAAAAATGTATGTACACTGAGTTCATAACATACCATAGTCTTGAACCTGAGCTGGGGTGTTTCAGGCTGTATTCAGTGCTCTTGTACTGTTTCCCTATAGTCAGTAAAAGTGCACATGCTATAAGTTTAGAATCAAGGCTGCAGCAAAGTCACGTGATACAACACGGGCGAGCAATGCCAGAAACACCTCAGATTCATCATGTGTTTGATACTTCAGTTTTTTTGGTCATCATACATTCAGAAACATTTTACTGTTGCTAAATTTTCACAACCCCAAATCAGTTATGCAAGCCACAATTTAAGAAAGTTTGCTGTATATAATCTATCTTTAAAAACAAATTCTTTTTTTTTTTAATTTCTATCAGCAAATGAAGAAAAGACTTGATCAGACGTTTCACCAAACAAGACTTAGTATGACAAATAAACACAGGAAAATATGTTCAACATTAGCTATCAGGGAAATACAAATGAAGTCTATAATGGCATATTATTTCACATTCATAAAAATACAGAGACAGAGAGAAAACCAGTGCTAACAAGGATATAGAGAAGATGGATCGCTGAAGGATGTCTAGTAGAAGTGTAATAGGGTACAGTTACTCTTGAAATTGGTGTTGTAGGTTCTTATAAAACTAAACACACAATTACCATTCAATCCAGCAATTTCACTCTTGGGCATTTATCCCAGAGTAACAAGACCTATGTCCACAAGAAAACCTGTATACAAATGTACATGGCAGCTTTATTCACAAAAGCCCAACAAAACACATCCCTGCCAAAATCCCTCTACTTCAGTCTTGTGAAATGTCCTCATTGAGAGAACCTGGGCAACAGCTCTACTGTATTACGACTTACAACTCTGAATTTTTTATGATACCGGTTTAAAGAAAAAAAAAAAAAAACAGATCAATAGCAAGTATCTACAAACTTAGCTATTTCAAAATAATGGGGGTAAAACTGTTTGCTGAGTTAGCCTCATGAACCTGAGCTTCCTTCTAGGGCCCAAGGTGAAGGGGGGAAACTCCACACTCAAAGGTCTCCTCTCACGTCCATTGTCATATATACCAAAAATAAAAATAAAATAATAATAACAACATATTAGCTGTGTCTGTTCTTGGAACTACCATTTGTTTTCCCCACATGATTGCTTTACCCATGACTACTACTATCTGTTTAGCACCATGAGGATGACTAAGAAAAGTTAGCTTTATGAATGGAAAAAGCCTTAAGCAAGAAAGTCCCTTTTAGAGCTCACATGTGCATGAAGTTTTAGTAGAGACAAATCCACCCTAGGAAAACAAAACAGATCAGAACATTGGTTGCCTTTGGGAATAAGGATCCAGGGACTGGCTTACCAGCCATGGGGATGGTGAGCTTCTCCATCCTGATGGGAACCCTGGCTACACAAGTCTGTGTATTTGTCAAAAGTAAAGGAAGCCACCAGTGGCATTTATGTCTCCATCTGTCTTTTAGTTTTGCCAGTTTATGGAAATCTCCTATGTAAAAATGTAGACGAAGACAAAATGAAGCTAAACTACTGACTTGGGAACTCTAGGACTACAATAAGACATCCTGGCTATAGTTATGTGGAGTCACCAAAGTAAATGGCTAAAATAACTAGAAATGATCCCATCTCTTTCTTGTACACTCATCTCAGAGAAAGGAAATTGCAATCAACAGAGTAACCATGAAGCAAATTCATAAAAAAAAAAGTATCATTAAATCAGACTAAATTAAATTAAAACAGATGTAATTAGGGCCCTCTGAAAGTCATTTTGGCTAATACTTTGTTTACATGCAGGATAGATGTAGCAACTACTGACCTCAGGCACTTTTAGCTGTTGCTATATCATTACATGTGCTTTTTATATTCCAGCTCAAGATATCTTTTACAGGTCTGTAGCTAACGTTCGGCTGCCAAGGTTACTTAAGTGAGTCTCAGCTCCCACAGAAGGAAGGGAACTCCACAGCACCCACATATTGATATGGATGTGCATTCGGCCTTGGTTAAAAGGTATGTGTTTTTCTCTGCTCACTCTTGACTTTGCTTAGGATATTTATTTGTTTATTTGGGCAAAACTAAAAGATGGATGGTGAACTGTTCTTACTTGTAATTATACCAGCAGAACCCAACCCTACTCACTTAATAGGCTTCCACTGCAGAGACATGTCCGCTTAATTGGCCAGACAAGTCAAGACGCTGATGAGGATTACTTCTTGACCCTATGAGCGATTCATACACATGATAACAACGTTAGAAATTTCCAATGCCTACTATCCATTTAGGTCCAGGCTCTCTGTAACTATCTCACCAGTGGCTAAAGCTCACTCAGGATGACATACTGATTACTTTCTACCCCTTGAATGTTCTTTTCAACCAGATTGCTTCTAGAAGATATCACCAGTTTGAATCTTCACCTCATTTTATTCCTCATCCTGACATTCCAGTCTTCTACATTGCCATTCATAAAATCCAGCAACCCCATGATTAAACCTGTTCATAAAGAAACAAAACTTCAAACTCTTCCCCTAAGGGCTAGTTATAATGGCACAAACCTGTAATCCCAGCACTGTGGGGAAGCGGAGGCAGGCAGATTAATGAAAGTCCAAGGCCAGCCTGACCTAAGGCCCAAGTTCCAAGTCAACCAGAGTTATATAGTTAAGATCCTGTTTCAAAAGAAAAAGATGGGGAGGGGTGCATCCTCCTCTGTGTGTTGATTTGGGTGGTGCCAATTTTACCATTCGCTTTCAAATGAAACTTTTGCATAGGATAAGTAGGACAGCCAGATTATACTTTGAAATGGCTAACCAGAATGACAACTAAAAGAGCCCTCTGCCCCTTTACAAACAGATCTAGATGTTCTTGTCTGTAGCTATGGTTCTAAACAGCAGTAGGTAAATAAAGCGCATACTGGACCTTCAGTGGGTAGAAGAGCATACTGTACCATGAATGATTACTTTTAAACTCAGCATTTCTTCAGAACTGAAAAACATCCATTAGGGAATCCTTTGCTCCTTAGACTGCAGAGCTTGGTACGACCAGGAGGCCAATGAAGGCTGGCATTTCAAGAAACCCAGTCTCTTACTGACAGGTGTCAGTTAAGATATTAAGTAAAGCTAACACACCATACAGAGCACAGCACACACACAGACAAAGAAGATCTAGAGCTAGGGTCCCTCTAGCCCAGAAGAACCTGTGTTTCTGTATCCTTCTAGATAGAGCGTGGGGTGGAGTTGGGCCCTCTCTTCTCTCTTTTGGTTAGACAAAACATGAAGCATTTGCTGACTAAAGAATTAATATTAAAGCAGGGCTGTTGCAGAGGTGCGAAACTCAATATTCTTGCCTAGAGCACAATGCTGATGTAAAGAATGCTCACCAAAAGAACTGATTTTGAACAAGAACCCCAAAGTAAGCCATCTTGTCATAAAAATGAAGGTACCCATAGTTCAGCTTAGAGCCTCTATCCTCACTATTGGTCAAATTAAAATCCAGCTATCTCCTATTCACCACCATTGCCACCAACAGGACATCAAGATACTGCCATCTGTCTGCCCAGGATCTTCTGTCCAAAAGCAGGAAGTATCCCTATGATCATGCAGGCAGCTTCCACACTCATCACTTCATCATGAAACAGTACACTGGGCATGTGAAGACACTAGGCCTCAGGGCACACAGAGCACTACAAAGGGATCTGGCTGCAAGCTGATGGTTGACAGTGGAAATAAGAAGTGGCCTCAGAGGTTTGGGTGATGATGGTTCAGTCAGTAGAGTACATGCCACGTAAGCTTGAGTGTGGTGAACCAAGGAAGCCCAGAGTGAACTGTGTTGTTGACAAGGGAGAAGTCATATCAAGAACCCCAATGCCTCAGACCTATGGAGAGAGGCAACGTTTTCCCCAGGTGAGGCTCAGAGAGCTAGAAAAGGTTTCTTCTGATCCAAGTATTGATTGTTGACTATGTGTGTAGAAATTATCAACCACAGCTTCTCCCTTCCAGGATGACTGTCCCCTGAGAGTGTTCACCTACAGGATCTCCTATAGATCTTATAGAGATTAGTAAGGCTGCCTCCTTGTTCAGCTGCAAACCATAAAGCAACTTCCTCAGGCCCAATGTATAAAACACTCTTGAATTTCATGGTTGCTGTTGGTGCTGGTGGCGCATCTCTATCAGGACTAGGATGGCCTACAAGAACCCAGCTTTTCCGTATGTGACCCCTGTGTGTCTCTTCTCTCTTCATTCCCTCAGCAGGTTTCCAGGACTAAGATAGACATGGCACATGAGGACCTAGGTTTGGATTCTCAAGCACCCACAGAAAATGCCAGATGAAGCAGCCAATGCTTGTAATCCTAGTTTGGGGTGGGGTGGAGTGGGAGGAGATCCCTGGCGCTCACTAGCCAGCTAGGCTTGCTGAGTCATTGACCTCCAGGTTCAATGAGAAGCCTTGTCTGACAAGGTGGGAAGAGATTGAAGAGGCCTGATGGAGACTTCAGACTTCAGGCCTCTCCGTGCACACAATGCACTAACTCACACACAATACATACAAAGAAGAACCATGAGAATGGGATAGCTCACCCACTGAATGCGCATCCTTAAAGGCTTGGGGTTTTGAGCTAGCCTTTGTCAATAACAGCAAATGTACCGTATCTGATGGGAAAGGCAGAATCTTTTGCAGAGGAGAAATTTTGTACAAATAGGACAAAATGAAAACAGATACATTGTGTGCAAGACTAACCAAATGGATCAATATGGCTTTATCCGAAATTGTTCAGTGACTGATGTGACATCAGTGGTGATTGTTAAATAAAAAAAGAAATTTTTCTGAGGAAATTATTCCTTCATTCATTGAGGAGGAATTTTATTCCTTGTATAATAAAATCACATAATAAAATAATAAAACTGAAGAAAGTATTCCTTTATTCATCAATTCATCAACACTTACTCACTGAGCACTGACTCTGCACAAGGCATTGTTCTATGGTCCTGGAGAACAGAATCTGGGCAAGCAAACAGGATTTTATTTTATTTTTCAGAAAGAAAACAGCCCTCAGATAAAGAGTTGATTCACACAAAATTCTAAACATAAACCATGACGTCATTTCAATTCCTTTCCCCAAACCACAAAAGAGGTTTTCAGTTCCGTAAGTTAGAAAACTTGATCTGCCAGGGGAGGCTGGATTTAGGAAGATGAAGGATGTCCTCCCACACTTGAGTCCTTCTACTATCTTGTGGACGCCAAGCTAAGATATTGCTGAGTGTGCACAGTGAGAATGGGAAGGCCAAGGCCCACTTGGTAGAAAACAAAATAAATCTATCTTTTCTGTGTATTTGGGAACTATGGCTTTCCTTAAAAAATAACAATTACATGAATAATGAGCCTAGATATAAGAGGTGCAGGCCCAGGACTGCCCTCATCTTCAGGAAGCTTATTTTTAGGATGTACATGTGTGTACACATGTGTGTTACTCATGTGTGTGTAAGTGCATATGCATTAGTGTGTGTGGATGCTTATGTGGGCCTGGGGACAACCTCTAGTATCTTCAGAAAAAATATCCACCTCTTCTAAGCAGAAGGCTAATTGGGCCAGAATGGTTGGACAGAGAGCCCCAGGGATCCTCTTGTTTCTGAATCCCCAGCACAGGATTAAAGGCATGCACTGTGTGTGTGTGTGTGTGTGTGTGTGTGTGTGTGTGTGTGTGTGTGTGTGTTTTAATGGATATTGGGGATTGAGTTCAGATCCTCATACTACTGAGTTACCTCCCCAGACAAAGTGTGGTAGTTTGAATGTAATGGGTCCTCATAAAACTAGAGAGTGACACTATTAGGAGGTGTGGCTTTTTTTGGAGTAGTTTTAGCTTTATTGGAGAAAGTGTGGCACTATAGAGGCAGGCTTTGAGGTCTCATATATGCTCAAGCCATGCCCCAGTATATCAGTTCACTTCCTGTTACCTGCAGGTCAAAGATACTGAATTCTCAGCTCCTTCTCCAGCACCATGTCTGCCTGCATGCCGCCCTGATGATGAAAATGGATTGAACCTCTGAACTGTAAGCCACCCAACTATATGTTTTCCTTTATAAGAATTGCAGTGGCCATGTTGTCTCTTCACAGCAATAGAAACCCTAACTAAGACACTAACCCCCTCCCCTTTTTTAAGACAGGGTGGCCTCTTGTATCCCAGGCTATCCTTGAACTCACTATCTAACAAAGGATGTACAGATGTGGTAGTGAACACCTGTAATCCCAGGACTCAGGGAGGGGAGGTGGGAATATCAGAAGTTCAGGGTCATCCTTAGCTACATCTTGCATTAAAAGCCAACCTAGGTTGCATGGAACCCTGTCACCGTCGTCATCATCATCATCAAAAACAAGGCTGGAGAGCAAGCTCAGCAGTTAAGAGCACTGGGTATTCTTCCAGAGCACCCAAGTTCAATTTCTAGCACCCACACGGCAGCTCACATTTTGTCTGTAACTCCAGTTTCAGACAATCCAACCCCCTCTTCTGCCCTACATCATACCAGGCATGGATATAGTATACAGACATATTTGCAGGCAAAGTATCCATACATATCAGATAAAATAATTTTATTTTTTAAAAATAATAAAAAAAATAAAGTACAAAACAGTGAAGGACAGAGGGAAAGAAGAAAGGAAAGAGGAAAGAAGGGAAGGAAGAAATGAAGGTTGGTTGGTTTCAGCCTGCACAGTCTCACCTTCTCCACAGAACTCTCACCACAACCCTAGATTATGATAACAGAGTTCCTGTGGACCTTACCGTTCCTCCGGCTCTTTGACATCCCATTCCATTCAGGGAGTCTTACAGTCCACACATACAAAGCACTGTACAACACTGTATTGTGTTTGTATACCACAAGCCAACCTACTGAATGAGGCAGAGTGTCCCTCCAGAGCTCATTTCCCAAATCAGCTACCACAGGTGGTCGTCACAACATGGTCAACTGTGCAGTTCATTTGGCTAACAACTTGTATTTCTTAAATTCTCTCATAGGCATAATAAATACTCTAAGGCCCTACACAGAATGTTTTTATTCAGCCCAGGGCATCACATATGGCCCACTAGGGACTACTTTGGTATAAGTGATCTTTAAAGTTAACCAGTGATGGTCTCTGTTACAAAGCTTGAGCCTTGTAAGCATTATTCCAAATAGGAGTAATTGATAATCCTAGAAACTGACTGACACTAGTCTTGAAAGGATGTAGCGATATCAAGAAAGACAGGAGGTAAGGGTAAAGATAGACAAGAAATAAAAATTATGGTCCCTGACTTCTGACGGTTCTACTTCACAGTTTTCCACTCATGATGATATAAAAGCAAAACAAGCCTGCTTCTGTTCTTGGACCAGTGACATGCAGCTAGGTCTCTTCCCATACTACGCACTGACAATGAGCAGTCACTCCCAGGTGGCACTCTTATCAAGGAAGGAAGCCCTACAGTGTGCTGTGTAGATGAGTTACAATGTCTAGTGAGTCAGATCTGACTTATAATATTGTCAGGTAGTGGATTTATTAAGACTAGTTCCATTGAAAACAGAGGATCACCCCCACAGAGACACACAGACACACACACTAAAACACTATAATCATTAAATGAAGCATAATGTTCCAGAGACTTCTTTCCCAGTAACCTTTGGAGTCTGCAATAATAGGGAAAAGGAGGGGTCTAGGGAGATAGTGGTAAAGTGTTTGCATGCAAGCATGAGGATGTGAGTTTGGATCACCAGTACCCACATTTAAAAAAAGGGGGCATGGCTGGCTAGTCCTACAATCCCAGCACTGGGCTCGTAAAGAATCTTGAGAGCTCATGGGACCGCCAGGCTCGCTAGTTAGTAAATCAGCTTCAGTCTCAAAAAATGAGGTTGAGAGCAATTGAGAAGACATTGGCTCTTAGCTCTGACCTCCACAGCCGCAGGCATACAGCAGATACACAAGGAGAGGAGGGGAAGAAGGAGTAAGAGGAGGTAGCAGCAGAGACTGGCATCCTAAGAGTCCAAGTCCTAGTGTGGTTAGGCTTAATAAAAAGGGAGGAAAGGAGATGCATTCACATCCGTTTTGCTCCATTTCCTTAGGTGGGAAACAGAGAGACAGATGCAGGGCTAAATGCATCAGTGACGTGGGTTTTATGCCATTAATCCACCCACACAAGTGGTGCAACTTCTAATTCAAATGGTCTCGTGATGGTGATGCAGAAGAAACAGGTACCTCTGCACCAGTTGTCAAGTACGGTTTGATCATTCCAGACAATAAACACTGGAGCCAGCATCTGAGTGCCATATTTAAGAGCAAGGTGCTTTCTAGGTAGGCTGTTTTTGGTAAGAAATATCTCAGCAGTTCATAAGGGATTTTAATTTGCCACAGTATATTTTATAAGCAGCTCTGAACAACTAAAGCCATGTACTGAGGAATTGAAACTGCTTCTGTCTGGTTGCAATTTTTCCTGCCACACATGGGGTCCACAAGCAGCACTTAACAGTGATCTGTTGCTTTCTGGTGATGAGTCATCTCCAAGTAAGCATTAGGGATGGTCTCTTGGGCAGGGTAGTAAAGGGAACTTCCTTCAAATCCAAGGAAAAGAATCACTGAGCACTGTAGCAAGAGGTGGAAATAGTTGTTTAGAAAGTTAAGGTAAGGCTGAGTGTAGTGGATCATATATGTAATCCACTACATGACTCCAGGGCAAACCTGGGCTACATAGTGAGTTCCAGGGCAGCCTAGATGGCAGAATGAGACCTTGCCATTATGAACAAAACTTAAATGTACTTGCTGGGCCTGGTGGTACACACCTGTAATCTCATCACACAGGATGAGAATTGGGAGTTTAAGGTCAGCTTCAGCTACATGGTGAGTTCATGGTCAATCTGGGCTACCTAACATCCTGTCTCAAAGAAGACTAAGAAAAAAGAGGATGAGAGTCACCATATAAAGAAGAACTGTTCTATTTCCCCAGAACACAGAGAGCCTTGAAGCCAGGAACAAAGTTAAAACAGTAAGTCTTGAAGGTTTTAATTATTTTTAAGATTTGGGGTGTGTGTGTGCGCGCGCCAGTGTGCACGTGCATGCCAGATCTGTGTGTGGTAACCAGCGAGGACAGAAGGGGTGTGGGTTCCCTGGAGCTGGAGTACTGGGCAATTGGGAGCTGCCTAACATGGTTGCTAGAACCACATTCCAATACTCTGGAAGAGACACTTTCCAGCCACTGAGGCTGTCAAATTCTCACACTCATCCAAACCACGTCAGAAAATAAGGTAGAATAGACAGAGAGCCAGTCCCTTACTCTCTCGTTATTTTTTAATGAGAGTTGGATTTTTATTTTAAAAGTTGTTTGCTCACTGGAAGACTGAGAGGAGGAAACACAAAAACACCTGTAAGTGCTCATGTTTTGCAGAAATAATGTTGCACAAGCAGGCTCCCATTTTCAGTTTATGTGTTCCAATCTAAATTTAAAATGCTGCCTAAAAAGGAAAGCAAGGTCTCTATGTTTAACATTTCCTCATATACTTTCACTTCCATAATTTTCTCTGTTGGTAGAAGACAGGAATGTTGACCTTTTCCATTCAAACAGCTTTGTGCATACAGAGTTCAGGTGGGCATCAATAAATTAGAACCAGCTTGCTTCACTTTGTTTCACTGCTTGATGTTTTGTTTTTGTTTGTTTGTTTGTTTGTTTGGGGATTTTCTTGTTTTTTGTTTTGTGTTGTCTTTTGAGGCTCCTGTGGTGATATTTTATTTGTACTCTAACAAACAAAACTTATCTGGGGATCAGAGGACAGAGCTAGCGACTAGATTAGACACAGAGGCCAGACAGTAGTGGCACACACGACTTTAATCCTATCACTCAGGAGGCAGAGATCTGTCTGGATCTCTATGAGTTCAAGGCCACACTGGGAACAGAGCCAGGCATGGTGGCACATACCCTTTAATCCCAGGAAGCGATGGCAGGAAGCAGAAAGGTATAGAAGGCATAAGGAGCAGGAACTAGAGGCTTTTAAGCAGTTCAACTGAGACCTGCAAGGGTGAGGACTCAGAGGCTTTCAGTCTGAGGATTCATGGAAACAGGATTGACTGAGGAGTTGGCAAGGTGAGGTTGGCTGTGGCTTGTTCTGTCTCTCTCATCTTTCAGAATTTACCCCAATGTCTAGCACCAGGTTTTTCATGAATAAGACCATTTAGCAATTTGTGTTACAGGTTCCTATCCAACTGGCACTGCCTTCAGACTCTGTCCATGTAGCTAGGGCTGGTCTCCAACTCCTGATCCTCCTACCTCTACTGCCCAAGTGTTGGGATTGCAGGTATAAGATGAGGCATAGTGCCGGGCAATAAGTGTATCTTTTAAGGTACACGCAACATACACTGCTAAAACAACAATGCATGATAAGAAAATGAATGTTTTTCTGAAATTTTAGCCATTAAAATAACAACTATTGTGTATATGTAACTGTCTTATTAAATAAGAAACACAGAGCCAAATGCAGAGTTAAAAACCCAAGAGGTCAGAGCAGCAGCTAAGAGCTGAGACTAAAACCCTTTCTTACTCTTCCTGCTGCTGCTGTCCTTCCCCTCAGAAAGAGACCTACTTCCTATGTCCTATCTTTTTATTGACTTTCTGTTCTGCCTTCTCATTGGTTGTAAACCCAACCACATGACCTCCTCATCACTGCCTGTCTATACAGACCTCCAGGTCTTCTATGGTCGGTATTGAGATTAAAGGCGTGTGTCTCCATGCTGTCTGTGTCCTTGAACACACAGAGATCTGTCTGTCATGGATCGGGATTAAAGGTGTGCGCCACCACCACCCAGCTTCTGCTATGGCTTGCTATTAGCTCTGACCCCCAGGCAACTTTATTCATCAACATACAAATAAAATCACATTTCAGTACAAATGAAATATCACCACACTATTGAACTAGAGAGATGACTCAGTTTCCACATAAACAAGAAGAATTGAGTTCTATTCTCAGCACACAAGGAAAAAGCCAGTCATCCTGGGAGGAGGCGACAGGAGGATTCCTAGAGCTGGCTGCCCACCTAGTCTTGCATAATCAATGAGAAATACTATCTCAAAAAATAAAGGCGAGGGACTAGAGAGATTGCCCAGTGGCTAAGAACATGCATTGTCCCTGCAGAGGACAAGTTCTGTTCCTAGGACCCATGTGTGGTAGTTCACAACTGCCTAATATCAGCTCCAGGGACTCTGACACCTCTGGCTCTATGGGTACTGCACTCAGGTATATGAACTCATACTCATACATACATATGTACACACAATATAAAATGAATAAAAATTAATATTAAATCTTAAAAAAATTAAAGTGCAGTATAATAGAGGAAGACACCCAACACCGTTCTCTGACCTTTGTGTGTGTGTGTGTGTGTGTGTGTGCATGAACACACATTTATGCATACGCCATACACACATACCACAAACACCACCAAGAAGTAACCTCTCTTACTAATGACCAGTTAATAGGTGATGCAGGCTGGAGTTGGAAGAGCATGTGTTTAACATGTACGAGGAGGCCCTGGGCTCCCTGGTACCAAAATAAGAAAACGTTACTCATTGGGCCTTTTTAATTCTGTTCTTTTACAAGGCCCCAGACTTTGTGTCATGCATTCATGTTCTCCAGAGATAGTCACTTTGCTTTCTCCAACATGTCTAAGGGTGCTTTCTTTAGTAGCTCAAGCAAATACAAGCCACAAGTGGGGGTATTAAAAGAGAAAACATTGAAGGAGATAACAGAACTGGTTAACCATACCCCAAGGCCTCCACCATTAGTGAACTTTAGAAATGTCTTAATTCACTACTCACAACTGTCCCTGAAAAGCTATCTTCTCTCGCGTGAAGTGGAAGAAGAAATGGTTCAGGTTTAACAGCAGGCAGAGGGGAAGGGTGAAGGCGGGTACAAGAGTTCACAGCAAAGCCAGAGGAAGGGAGGCCGGGCTCACACTTCACGAGCTCGGACAAGGCAGAGGAAAGCCTTCCCAGTGCAGCCTTCCCCTTGGTATCTCTGTTCGTCGGCGTTAGGCCTAGGCCGGAAACAAACTGGAGCCAGGAGCCCTCACAGATGAAAGGAGCCTCCTCCTGATGCAGCAAGCCTCCCAGAACCTGCAAGCAAGCCCAGCCAGCAGTTCCTAGAGCCTCAAGGTTACAGAGAGGGTTGTGATTGGGTGAGAGAACACACACACACACACACACACACACACACACACACACACACACACGGGTGAAAATAAGTCTGGAAACAAGAATAAAGCAACGACCAGGAAAGAGCCACTTGGCAAACCAACATCCATGGAGAATTAGCTTCTGGAAATCCTCTGAGCACCAGTTCACACCATAAAACAGCTGCTGCTCACCATCTGTGGGTGGAACTTTCTCTCAGTCACGTGCGCGCACGCATCTTCCCAGTGGTTCTGTGGCTCTTAGCTCTTTCCTGTCACCTTCAATCTCCTAACCTAAGCATTCCTAGTCAAAACCTAAGTCATAAACTTACATGCGTTGCGTGGTGGATTCTGTCCAAGACGTTATGACGGTAACAGAAAAGAGCAAATGGCCCCTCAAATTCAGGCATCTGCTCCTCACTAGGAAAAACTGGCTCCCTACCTTATCTTCTCATTGGGCTCCTTCAGGTCCAACCAGGTGAACTCTGGCCCTTTTCCAGACCAGAACAAATCATTTCTAGAATAACTGTATCACATTTTATTTAGTTTTTTTTTTTCTTTTCTCCTCTCCCCAGGCTTAAACTAATGGCTCTATGCTGGGGAGGAGGGAAAAACAGAAGGAAAAAAGTTGCTGTTTGAAAAAAGTATCAGCATGCTTGACTCCTGCCAAAGTTTACAGCATAGTTCTATCCCGAGCCACAGCAAGGATGGGCCGTGGAGGGGAGGAGGGGAATGGAGCCAGGCAGCTGTTTTTTCAATAAACTCCAACAGAAGCCCTCCCACTTCCTGCACCGGCTTCAGTGACCCCAGCAGAGAGGAGCAGGAGGAGGAGGCCAGAGGGATCATATTCCTCCAAGACTCAATCTACTGCCTCCCTGGTTCTGACACTCCTACACAACTGACCAAGGTCCCTTCTGATCCATGATCCACCCTGGAGCCTCAGGAGGGCAGCCAGAGGGTTTGTCTCAGCTCCCCTGGATGTTTATTCCTTGTTTCCAGGCTCCCAGGAGAGTTTCACCTCCTCCCGCTAATCTTGCCCTCCCCACGATCCACCCTCCACCCATGTATCTATCCCAGCTCTGAGGCACGCCACACATTACTGCAAAGGCAGCAAAGGAAGGGAGTGCATTTCTCAGCCCACACCTTCCAAGAATATGCTGGCCTTCCTCTCCACAGATGTGGTCAACAGTCCCTGGGCTCCCCAAACCAGCCTTTCCTCAGTCACAGCCTCTGAGTTCATTCTCTTCTGGAGTGGGAAGGGAGGACAGGAACATGAGAAGGCACGAAAGAGCGGCTGCACCCACCCTGTCCAAGCCACTCAGTCAGCCCCAAAGCTCTAATTTGTTAACCTAGAAAGCCCTGGGGCATTGCAATCCAAGAGGGCTCCACCCAGCAGCACCTCTGATTACTTTTTTTTCCCTTCTAGTGGGCAAGCAGAGAAGAGGGAAAATAAGGACAACCGTGTTCCAAACAGAAAAACTGCGTAACACTCACTTGGCCCTCACACCGCCCAGATCACAGACTCAACACCTCCATGTCTGTCCAAGTGGAAAGAGAAAATACAGAGTGCAACCTCGATCCAGCTGCCCAGACATTCCGCCAACCGGAGCATTAGCATAACCCCAAATCGCTCCTCAGTCCCCAGCTGGCTTTTTTTTTTTTTTTTTTAATAAAGTTCTTCAGAGTTTTGTAGTTCATTTTGGTAAACTGACTCTCTCACATCCTGGCTTTATTACTGTGCAAATCAAGGGGCCCTGAACTTCACCCTTGGTAACACTCATGGACTCATGTACATTGAGAGAGCTGTGCACATGCATGACTGTTTCTTTTAAAAAGTCTCAAATCTTTCTCAAATGACCAAACAGTAACCTAAGAATAGGAATCCATGTGTCACAGTTCGGTTAATGATGGAAAAAAAATTTTTTTAATTCAGGGTTGGGGAGATGGCTCAGTCCATAACATCCTTGCTGAGCAAATGTGATGACCCAAGTTTGATCCCAGGCACCCGAATGAAAGACAGGCACAGCTGTGTGCTCCAGAAAACCAAGAGTGGGGGGGGGGGGGGGCGCGATCCTGGGGCTCCCTGGCCAGCTAGCCTAGCTAAATTGGTGAGCTCCAGCTCCCATGAGAAATGCTCTCAGAAAAGATAAGGTGGGGAGAAAGGATGAAAGACAGCAGCCACTGGCCTCTGGCCTCCAGGCACATGGGTACATGAACATGTACTGCTAAACACATGCGCACACGCGCACGAGCGCGCGCGCACACACCCACACACCACGTGTAAGTCAAAGGTATCTAAGAACAATGTCATCCGTTGGCTGGACTAAGTGGGGATGAATTGGCACATGATCAACCCGAAGTCACTCTGTATTTCTAAACGTAGGTCTCACACAGCTTAACTCACTGACTTCCATAATGCATAGAAAAAGGCTGAATTGTTTCAAAAGGCATGAGATACCTAAAGGTGATCTTTTGTGATTTTAGCATGGTAAAGAGAGATGATACACACAACAATGGCTGGCATAAATTGTCTCAAAAAAACATAGAGTCTCAAACACCTGTTGCATGCCCTTGGCTACACACAACAGCACCCACTCTCTGTTTACAACTCCCAGACATGCCCTGTTTCCCCCAAGCTAAGAGAAAGAAGTTAAGACCCAATGGTGGCCACTAGGAATTCCCAAGTGCTGCTGTGCTCTGAACTGGAAATCTGACTACCCTTCGTCTTCTTCCTTCTGTATTTCTAGTGCAATAGGGGGAGAGGAGAGGAAAGAACTAAATCCAAGCTCTATAGAGACCTCACTGTCCTACTCTGAGGAGCAGGCAGAGGGCTCAGTAGCTGAGCCAGTGACTCCATCAAAGGGACCACTCCAGGAGGGAGCTAATTAACCTCTGCTTTCATTTTGAAGGCAGAACTTAGCCATGAGGTGAGAACCAGGAAGTACAAGTAGTAATCACCTTGAAGGGCCAGGGCCAGCCACCTGGGTTCTTCCTAGTCCTTCTCTGCCTGTCCCTGACAGGCTTGCTTACTGCTTTCCAGTCTCTATCAATGCTGTATACATAATTACTTATAGCCAGGAAAGCACATCTGTGAACTTCATATGAAGTGTTGGCTCTAATTCACAAAAACTAGAATCTAAAGCTGATGGCCAGGCGTGGTCATGAGTGCCTGTAATTCCGGCACTTGAAAGGAAGAGGCAGGAGGATTGCCACAAGCTCCTGGGATACATAGCAAGATATAGAGTGTGTGTGCGTGTGTGCGTGCGTGTGTGTGTGTGTGTGTGTGTGTGTGTGTGTGTGTTTAAAAAAAATGTATATCTAATTGAGCATTCAAAACTCCAGTAGAAACGACCCCAAATAAACAAACAAAAAAAAAAAGTGTTTCTGGATGGACTTAGAATCACTTAGCCACCACATTTGGAGTTTCCAATATAGTCATTGCCAAGGTTTAGCCAGTGTGTCAAGGATTTGCTCTCCAGAATGCCACTACTGGGAGGTACTATGGATCTTTGGGAAGAGGAGCCCTATGGAACTCCCCTTAGGTCACCAGCAAACATGCTCCTAAAGGAAATTTTGGGGCCCCAGCTTCTTCTTCTCCTTTTCCTTCCTTGAATGTGAGGTGACCAGAGTCCTTTGCCAAGCTCTGCCTACCATGAGTATCTAATACTACCAGTATCCTCACCTCCTAAAATACAGTGAGCCCACCAAAACATGAACTAGAACCTTTAAAACCCATGCCACAAGAAATCTCTGCTTTTCAATTACCTCAGATACTTTGTTACAATTACATGAAACTGGCTAACACATTTATCTACAAGATCAAATTCATAAATACAAAGAATAATACTCCTAATTCATCTGTCTTAGAAATTGTTGACACTGGGCTGGAGTACTTGTTGCTCTTGCAGAAGACCCAGGTTTGATGCCCAGCACCCATGTGGTGGATCATGACCATCCATGACTCCAGTTGCATCAAATCCAATGCTCTCTTCTAACCTCCACAGGCACCAGGCACACACATGGTACTCATACATATATGTAGGCAAAATATTTACACACATAAACTTAAAGAAGAAAAATCTAAAAAAAAAAAAAAAAAAAAAATACAATTATCACAAAACTATTAGCATTGCTTGAACAACCTTATCCACAAACCAGAAACCTGCTTTTAATGTTACAATTCTGCTAGTTTAAAATTTGGGTTTACTCTTCCAGCATTTACAGCAACCAATCCAGAATCCTATAAATCCAAACTACAGTAGCCATACAATTCACCAATGAGCAATGTCATATATTCAATGAACATGGAGTGAGCCTATTAAATGTCTAGAACAAAGCAGAGAAGGACTTAATGAAGGATCTATCCAGTGACCCCAAAGGTTTTATAAACAGCGCATCTCCAAAATGCTATCGGAAAGAAAGGCAAACAGAGACAAAAGTTCAGCATGATTACTATAAGGACCAGAAGGCACACATGCTCCTTGTATGCACTGGACTTTTGTCTGGTCATGACTCAACAGTCCCCTAAGAATTTACTGTCTAGATGCAGCTTTGTAAAGTAGTCTCCTGCTCTCCACTGCCTTAATTTCTGCAGAGAAAAAACTGAACATAGTCATCAATACAAGACCTGCCCAGTACAGAGCTTTGAAAAAATGGCTGTCTCCAGGTTGAGTTTCAAAAGACACAGATTGTTGCTTTTTAAAAACTGCATCCAGCAAGAGAGTGGTGGCGCACACCTTTAATCCCAGCACTTGGGAGGCAGAGGCAGGCATAACTGTGAGTTTAAGGCCAGCCTTGTCTACATACAGATTGAGTTCCAGGACAGCCAGGGCTACACAGAGAAAACCTGTCTCGAAAAAACTAAAATCCAAAAACAAGCAAAAACTGTGTCCTAGTACATCATGCCCCCTCATCAATGTTGGTTGTTCTTACACTACTCTGCTGGGTCAGAATATGCCCTTGATTCTTAAAATTAAGAAATCCAGTTTGAAGAGATGGCTTAGGCAATAAAGTGCTGACCATACAAGCAAAGGGACTAGAGTTTGATTCCCAGAACCCACATAAAAAATACAAAATTAAAAAATTCTGTGTGGTTGTGCATAATTAAAACCCTAATGATAAGAAAGTGGAGTGAGGAGGCTCCCCAGGGCTTCCTAGCCAGCTAACTTTGGCTGTATGACCTGGTTCAAGCCAATAAGAAACAACTTCTTCTTCTTCTTCTTCTTCTTCTTCTTCTTCTTCTTCTTCTTCTTCTTCTTCTTCTCCTCCTCCTCCTCCTCCTCCTCCTCCTCCTCCTCCTCCTCCTTTTTTGGTTTTTCGAGACAGGGCTTCTCTGTGTAGCTTTGGAGCCAGTCCTGGAACTCACTCTGTAGCCCAGGCTGGCCTCGAACTCACGGAGATCCACCTGCCTCTGCCTCCTGAGTGCTGGGATTAAAGGTGTGCGCCACTACCACCCAGTGAGACCTCTTCTTAAAATACAATAGGAACAGCCACTGAGGAATGACAGACACCTGAGGCTGTTCTTGGGCCTGTATGGGTGCACATGTGCACCTGCACACAAAAAAATCTTAGTATCAATGTATGATAGCTCTACTGGTACCTTGTTTGGAGGCGGGTAAATTTCTTTATGTGCATGAGTGTTTTGCCTGCATGTATGTATGTACACCATGTGTGTGTGTCTAGTGCCTGAGGATGTCAGAAGGCATCAGATTCCCCTGGAACTGGAGTTATGCATAGATGACTATCAGCCACCAGGTGGGTGCTAGAAGCTAAGCCCTGGTCCTCTGCAAGAGCAGCAAGTACTCTTAACCACTGAGCCATGTCTTCAACCCTCTCAAAGTAGTTAGAAACTAAATAAGGAAAGCAATCTTACATTTAGTAAAAATGCTTACCCTTTAAAAAATGCAGCTGAGAAATGACAAGGTTTAAATCTCCTGTAATGTGATTATGGCTACTAGCATGAAAGGGGATTATTCATAACTGGAATAGGAAACTAAGAGCAAAACTCCAGATAAGACAGAATCCCAAGGAAGCTGTCAGCATCTTCTACCTAAAGAACCTCCATCAATCATCACTAGTAGCGATGGTAACGCCTCGGCCAGCCTACCAATGCCTGAGACAGATGCCAATTCCTCTGCATTAAGGGGGACAGTTGTGTCTCCTGATGCAAACCCCAGCACCATGTGACCAGAAAGACAGTTAATAATTGGAAGTACAATAATACCTGTCAGTGCATACTTTGGAATTTAGTGCCTCAAACATAGGTACTTCAAGGTGTTCCTGAAATACCCTTCATGGAAACCAATCTGTTTCTCTTTCTTCTGGAGTTTCCATGGCCATAGCCCTTGGGATGTCCTGAAGACATGATGGATATCATCCTTGGACAGGAAGCTCAAGAGATGAAAGAAAGAAAGAAAAGAAAAGAAAAGAAAGAAAGAAAGAAAGAAAGAAAGAAAGAAAGAAAGAGGGAGGGAGGGAGGGAGGGAGGGAGGGAGGGAAGGAAGGAAGGAAGGAAGGAAAACTACACACAGTTGGGGGGGGGGGGGGTGCAGCAATGCCTTTTCCAGGGCTTTCTTAGAAAGGATGGTACCTGTATAATATCAAAATGAAAGCTGCCACCTATGGGACCTCTGTGACAGCTCCACTCCAAAGAACAAGCAGGGTAGAAAATGCCTTCTGGTTTTCACCAGGCAAGGATGATTTCCAAGTTATGGTTTTGCAGAAGGTCATACATGTAGTGAATGGGAAATGACACACAGGGTTTCCTCAGAGATTTCTGTCTACACAACATAGGTGCACAAACATACATGCAGGCATAGACATGAAGTATAATAAACCTAAACAAATAAATGAGAAAGAAGGACTGGAGAGATGACTCAGCAGTTAAGAGGCTGCTCTTCCGGAGGGCCCAGGTGTGATTCCCAGCACCCACATGGGAGCTCACAACTGTCTGTCATTCCAGTTCCTGGGGATCTAATACCCTCTTTCAGTCTCTGAAGGTACCAGACATACACATGATACACTGATTCAAGAAAAACACCCATACACATAAACTCCTTTAATCTTGTTTTAAATAGAAAGAGCTAGACCCCATGGCAGAAGCCTATAATAGGCCCAGCACTTGGAAGGTAAAAACAGGAGGTTTCATACGAGGCATTGACTTTACTGGAGTTTGAGGCCAGCCTGGGATATGTGAAACACAGTCTTAAAAAGCCAAAAGGAAAAATGATAATAATTTATAGCCAAATGTTGTAGTAAAAGTTATTTAAACTCCTGAATTGTTTTCTGTCTAACAATTTCAGACCAAAATTGACCATCTGTACCAGATGAGTCTGAAAAAGGGAACCTGCAAGGCGGCAACATTGTAACTAACACCCGTCTCTTCAACCTTGATGAACATCCCAGGCTGTATTTTCTCTGGTCTAACTACATCTTCATGCCCAGAGAACATATATGCAACCTTCAAAACAAGTCCAGAAGCAACCTGCCCCTTTTCACCAAATATCTCTTTGAAACAAAGTTACCATTCTCCACTCAGCCATGGTGCTCCACCTCACACTTGCCTGTGCATAGTCACTGTTACCATCACATCCCATCTTTAAATCCCAGCACCTAGGGCTGGAGGCATGGCTCAGGGGTTAAGGGCACTCACTGGCTGCTCTTCCAGACGACCCAGGTTCAACCCATATGTCAGCTTACAGCTGTCTATAACTCCAGTTGCAAGGGACCCAACACCCTCAAATAGACATACATGCAGGCAAAACACTAATGCACATTAACAAACAAACAAACAAAAAGCCCAGCACCTAGCAAAACACTTGGTAACTTTAACTGCTTCTCAGTAAGCATCAATTGCATTGAACTCTGTAAAGCGCCCCAAGAGCATTCTTGGGAATTAAAAGAAGACTCTATTACTTACTACAGATAAAATATAGGCCTTCCATGGTTTTAGATGGAAGTGACTGCAAGTGATTTTCAGACCCTTAATCACTATTATTATTATTATTATTATTATTATTATTATTATTATTTTAACATAATCCCCTTTATAACCCCCTGTGTTACTACAAAGTTAGAGTACTCAGTACTGGTTGGTGGTAGCCTAGAAACAGACACATTGGTCAACAGAACAGAGGGAAAAGCCCAGCTATTATTAGTAATGCCATGACGCACTTCCAGGAAGCAAAAGAACACACAAAGGGAAAAACTCTCTTCAGCAGTGGTCCTAGGAAGAGCTGGAGAACCACATGTCAGGGAATGAACTGGACTGTTAGCTTGCAACATACATAAGGTTAACCCAAAACGGATTAAGATCTTTAAAAGAAGACCTCAAATTATAAAATAATCAGGAGAAGCAGAGGGAAGTCTCAGAGGAGTCGATCTAAGAAGTCTCTGGAGCATG
Organism: Onychomys torridus; assembly: GCF_903995425.1. NCBI lineage: Eukaryota > Metazoa > Chordata > Mammalia > Rodentia > Cricetidae > Onychomys > Onychomys torridus. The sequence goes on from NC_050447.1 coordinate 102,440,730, forward strand.
ACACGGAAGGTATATAAAACCAAGGCCGAATAAGCAGAGCTATGCCACACCAAAGGGCTTCTGCTCTGCAAAGGAAAGCGAAGAGGCAGCCCAGGAAAGTAGAGAAAACCTCTGTACGTCAGACACTCAAAAAGTCGTTAATGTTCAAAATATAAAAGGAATTCATACAACTCAATACAGTTTAAGGAAAGAAAAAAAAAACAAGTGAAGGAAGGTATTTTTCCACAGAAGCTGCTTAAATGGCCAACAGGAAGATGCAGAAGATGCAAATGAAAAGCACAATGATATGGAGTGGGCCTGCACACACCTATAATCCCAGCACGGGGAGGGTAGAGACTTGAGCGCCAGGAATTTAAAACCAGCTTCTGCTACAGAGTGGGCCTGACGACAGCCTAGGCCATGACAGCCTGTATTTACAGCGGCTGTTGTCAAAGGGCTGACAGACAGGAAGCAGTGGTGCTTACACTCTACAGTACTGTGAGATACACGCACACACACACATACATACATGACCAAACCACAGCGTAAGGCTCCGCCTGATAAAAGGAAACCCTGCCATCTATGGTGATATGGATGAGCCTAGTACACACCGCGCCAGGGAAACGAAGGCAGACACAGGAAAACCCACGTAGTGTGAGCTCGGTTGTATGTGTAATCGAAGAACAAGCTCCGATTCTTGAGGTAGAGAGTAAAACGGTGGTGAAAGGACATGGCAGGTACCCCTTCAAGGGGGAGACCTTCCCATCATAAAACCAATGTTCTGTTCATCAGACACACAGCAGCGCCATGACCACAGCTCACTATGCGGTCCTGTTGACTTAAAACTGACCAAGAGTGCTCCTTGAATGTCTTCATCCTGCTTTGCATACACATACAAAACAGTAGCAAGGCATGGTGAGGGTGGGCTACTTCACTCGACTGTAAGCCACTACACAATGCCTGCCACATCTTCAAACTATTGAATTATGTATAACGAATTTTTATTTGTCAATTATTTTCAATAAAGCTGAAATGAAATTATAGAAAGTTGTTTTTATTTATTATTATTATTATTAAGAGATTTTCTATTCATTTTACATACCAACCACAGACTCCCCTCTCCTGTCTTCTCCTGCCCCCCAGCCTTCTCCCCCAAACCACCCCCCTCCCACCTCCCCCATGGCAAGGTCTCCTGGGGAGTCAGCAGAGCCTGGTACATTCAGTTGAGGCAGGTCCAAGCTCCTCCCCACTGCACCAAGGCTGAGCAAAGTGTCTCATCATAGGCACTGGGCTCCAAAAAGCCAGCTCATGACTAGGGACAGGACCCAATCCCACTGCCTGGAAGCCCCTAAACAGTTTTAATTTTTTTTAGGGGGGGGGAGGTCAAGACAGGGTTTCTCTGTGTAGCCCTGGCTGTCCTGGAACTTACTCTGTAGACCAGGCTATCCTCAAACTCAAGGAGTGCTGGGATTAAAGGTGTGTACCACCACCACCTATCTTTTTTTTGAAGTTTTAATTTTTTTTTAAAGAATTCCCCTCAACTAGAAATTGACATGTGATATGCCTGACAATTTTCTACTACCAAATTTTGTGAGTGTAGCTTACTTCTAATAAATTCTTTCATATCCATAAAATATAAATTTATAAAGAAGTAACAATATGCCTTATTAAAAAAAAAACTAAAACACTAACCATGGTTTTGTAAATTCCCTTCTCTGTGGACTGTGTTCACTTTCAAAGGTGAAATGAAGGTCATTGTGTTCAGAAGAAACCTCCATCCTAGGTGGCAAACTGCTAAGCCACTTGGTGGCCCCTAGAATAGTAGAGATTCCTGGAATGATGCAGAGAAGTGACCTTAAAAGCTGTTCTTTCCATCACAGATAATTTGTCTTCTAAGGAATGCTGTCCACAGTGTTTATCCATGAGATCAACAGAAAAGCGCCAGGTCAGAAGGGCATGGCAGTAAAAGATGCATGGTCTGAACTCAGAGGCCTGGGGTCAAGTGCCAGCCTGGCCAATTCCATGGTCCCGAGACAAGTCAGCCTCTCTCTGTCTCACTCTTACCGTTTGTAAAATGAAGTCAGAGCGGCATCAAATACATGGAGAGGTCAGAGGGATTCCATAAGCTATTGCCATTACAGAGACTTGCACGGCACCCAACATCCCCCACAATGCATATATGGCGGCTATTAGTAATACCACAGCGTTGATCCACAGCTTATATGCAGTAAACAGCACTGGCTACAAGAAGGAGCTCTCTAACTTGTTATGCCTGAGCTACAGAAAGAATCATATCCTCCAGGATATTCTAGAATGATAAAAACACACACAAAAAAATATGTGACTATAGCATGCTTCATATGTATTCCCAGGGTGAATGGTTACTCTACTTTCCAGGAGATAAGCCTTAGGGCACATATCACACTCAGCAGGTTTTTTGTCAAACAGAGAGGTGGGGGTGGTGAGTGTACCCACATGTATGTATACATATGTAGGCCAGAGATCCATATCCGGTGTCCTCCATTGCTCCTACATTATTTTTTGAGAGACAGGGTCTCTCTCTGAACATGTAGGCCGCAATTTCAAACAGGCTTGCTGGCCAGTGAGCTGCCAGGATTCTCCTATCTCTACCTTCCAGAGGCGGCACTGCAGATGAATGCCACCTTCCTGGGACTTTCACACAGCTGCTGTGGATCTGAGCTCAGGTCCTTCTAGCTGTACAGTGTACACCTTACCCACTGAGCCAGCTCCCCAACCCCACAAAGGAAGGAAATTTTATACTTTAATTATGCTGGGTATCATGCAACAACATTCCTTGTATATGAGTATTTCCCACATGGGTTTTTTTTAAAATGGGTCTTCTAGCCAGTAAGTGAGTGATTTGCTTTAGCCAAATGGGTTCTCAGAGTAGCTTTATTGTCACGTGCTTACTTTTCTATAAAGGCTTGAGGGGTCTTCACAATCTATTCTTGCTGTAGAATAACTCTTTTGTATACTATAAAGATTTGTCACTAGAATTTGTTTAATAAAACACTGACTGGCCAGTAGCCAGGCAGGAAGTATAGGCAGGGTGACCAAACTAAGGATGATGGGAAGAAAAAGGTAGAGACAGAGGAGACACCAGCCAGCCACTAAGAAAGCAGGACATGTAGCAAATGAATAGCAAGCCATGAGCCACATGGCAAAGCATAGATAAAAAATATGGGTTAATTTACAATGGGCAGTGGTGGCACACACCTTTAATCCTGGCAGAGACAGGTAAATCTCTGTGAGTTCGGGGCCAGCCTGGTCTACAAAGCTAGTTCCAGGATAGGCTCCAAAGCTACAGAGAAACTGTCTCGAAAAAAACAAAGGAAAAAGAAAAGAAAAGAAATATGGGTTCATTTAAATGTAAAAGTTTTCATAATTAATATTAAGCCTCTGTAGGTTATTTGGGAAGCAGCTGATGAAACACATAAAAACTCCGCCTACATATACTGGCCACAGTCACTCAAATAAAAATATTTATTATAAAATTAATATTTTAAGACATTAAATCAGCATCGAAGAGTGACTTAGCTGCTTTTCTATTGCTGTGAAAAGAAACCATGACCAAGGCAACTTATATAAGAGTTTATTGAGGCTTACAATTTCAAAGGGTGAGAGTCCATGACCATCATGGCAGGGGACATAGTAGCAGGCAGGTGGCCTGAGGTTACCTGGATGAGAGTGCACATCCAGATCTGAGAGGTGGAAGCAGAGAGAGCAAGACTGGGCCTGTCATGGGCTTTTGAAACCTCAAAGCCATCCCCAGTGGCACACCTCCTCCAACAAGGCCATACCTCCTAATTCTTCCAAAATAGTCTCACCAACTGGGAAACAAGCATTCAAATAAATGAACCTAGGGTGGCCATTCTCATCAAGTAAGTATCAAATAATTATAAAGAGACATTTTCGTAGATAAGCAGGTCAAAAACAGGGAGGGACAATGGGCACATGCTCTTTACAGCACTATTCACAAAACTAAAAGATGGTAAAGATGAGTGTCCATGCATGGATGAGTAGAAGTACAGAATGTGGTATATGCTTACCAGAGAGTATCTTTCAGCTTTTAGAAAGGGGAGCTCCTGATGTATCAGCTTCCCAAGGTAGGAAGGACATCACACCAACAGAACAACACGAAGCACAGAAGAACAAATTCTGCACTTCTCCACTGAGGTGAGTGGACAGGCTCAAGGACAGTAAGGAGAATGGGTTCTCAGGGACTGGTGGGAGACAGAAGTAAAGTCAGAGATTGATATGTGTGGCTTTTGGTTAGGATGACCAAAGCTGTTCTGGGGATGAGCAGTAGTGTGGTGGTATTGTGTTCCCCAAAATATTGTGCACGCTAATAAACTTATCTGGGGTCAGAGAACAGAACAGCCACAATATTAAACATAGAGGATAGGCAATGGTAGCACACGCCTTTAATCCTAGCATTCCAGAGGCAGAGATCTACCTGGATCTCTGTGTGTTCAAGGATACAGCCAAGCATGGTGACTCACACCTTTAATCCCAGAAAGTGAGCCTTTAATCCCAGGGAGTGATGGCAAAAAGCAAAAAGGTATATTAGGCGTGAGGACCAGGAACTAGAGCTGGTTAAGCTTTTAGGCTTTTAGCAGCAGTTCAGCTGAGACCCATTCAGATGAGGACACAGAGGCTTCCGGTCTGAGGGAACAGGATCAGCTGAGGAACTGGCAAGGTGAGGTGGCTGTGGCTTGTTCTGCTTCTCTGATCTTTCGGCATTCTCCCCAATAACTGGGTCCAGGTTTGTTTTTATTAATAAGAACTTTTAAGATTCATGTAACACAGTAGTGATGGCTATACAATGCCATGAGGAAACCTAAGGCCAGTAAAGCCCAATCCTCAGCAGGAAGCTTTAAGTTAGGCTTGTTACAAGCTAAGAAACATTATTGTACCAGCCCAGCTTCACACTGCACACTCAGAATCTCAGCCACACTCAGGAGGCGGAGGAAGGAGGATTCAGAGTTCAAGTCATGTACTTAATGAGTTGTCTCAAACACCAAAATAACAACAACAAAAGTGTTGTGTTAGCCCCTACAAGTTGCACAAAGGACAAGGAGAAATAAGTAATAGTTATCAGCGACCTTGAACTACAGAAACTATTCTTGGGGCCAGCAAGATAACTCAGCAAGTAAAGGAGCATGCTGCCAAACCTGATGATTGGAGTTTGATCCCAGGAAACCACATGCTGGAAGGAGCGAGCCAGTTCCCAGTAGTTACCCTGTGACCTGCATGTGTGCACAATCTAACAAGCACACAGCCTCCTCCCCACAAAGGGATGAATGGATAAATAAACAAAGTTTTAAAAAAAAATTCAGCTGGATAATTCTGAGCAAAAAGAAAAATGCTAAGGGATCAGGTACCAATATCCACTTCATTCTCATCTTTGAAAGAATGGAAGGAAGGGATGGAGGGAAAGAAGCAGAATGAAAAAGAGGAAAGAAGAAAAGGAAAGAGACAGAGGAAAGGCAGGAGGAGGGAAGGGAGAAAGAAAGAAGTCTCATGTTCTCTCACTCCAGGATAAAACACTGCATATGCTAACCACCAAAAATTGATGGGAAAACCACTCCAGCTGACTGAGATGTGAGCCAGGCCTCAGTCACAGGAAACCGTGCTGTTTCATACCTGTAATGCTTGGAAGAAAAGCAGTAAGAAAAGCATGTAGCCAAAAATTACAGGGTCCAGCCCATGGCACAGTCTCCAAATGGAACATGAGCTATCCATAATCTTCACTGTCAAGGCAAAGCCTAATAAATTTCAGTAAGATTAATCCCACTAAGATCTCGCATCACTAGCCTCAACTAAAAACACTTGATTAGATCACAGGGACCCAGACGGTCTGGCTCTCCCACCTCAGCGTCTGCTTCTCAAGCTTGACAGACAAGGCAGGACAGGAGTAAGGACGGGACTCTTTCTCCTTCTCTTTGTCCTTTCCTGCAGCCATGCTTCCTGGCATTTTACAGTCCCTTTCCTCCAGCTCACAGGAAGCAGAGGTGAGTGAGGTGCTCGACCATGCTTGCACCCTTCTATCTTCAATCACACACCTTCACAGAGTGGACTCAGAGGAACGAGACTGCTGCCAGCACTGACCAGTTATTTCTTCTGAACACTAAATAAAAGCTAATGAGGCAAATTATCTTTGCTTCTCCAAAACCCTAGGACTGCACATTAAGGATCCCACTGCAGCGCGAAGAGGAATGGGACATGAATGAATGGTCTCGTCGAAGAGGATACTCAGGAGAACGGAACTCCTGGTTTTGATTAAGCTGATGGTTTTCCTACGGCAAGCTACAAATGGCCACTTTGTTTGAACGTGTGTGTGTGTGTGTGTGTGTGTGTGTGTGTGTGTGTGTGTAGTAACTATCAAATTTGGAGGTTCTAGGAGTTAACACGATTTCAAGCAGTCCATGGGAGACTTGCATCTCTCTCTCCCTGCTATTAGGTCAGCCCTTGGCATTTGCATACACATCTGATTTACAATGATCCACAAGAAAAATAGAAAGTTTTCATAGATTTGAATTATTTTCCAGATTTCTAACCAACCCAGCCAATACAGTATTTTGCATTCGTTCTGATTACAGGTTTTGCTGGAATTAGAAACAGGTGGCATGTGATATTCTGTACTGCTGGCAGCAAATTTGCATATCAACAGAAAACAGAAATTTTCTAATCACATAAATCATATATTATAATCACGTGGAGGGAAAAAGCATTCTTTCAGTTTCTCTTAGTAAGAAATTTTTTATTGTTTTATTTTTGAAGGGCCAGGAAATCAAACATGGTCAAGGTGAATACAACTTAAGCAATCTCTTGTATAGGGAGGCTGTTCCCCAAAAGTCTTGGGAAATACATAAATGTACATTTATTTCCCCAGTAGGAAACAGTGGCCTGAGATCACACAGTAGATTTTGTTTGTAATGTTTTTGTTTGCAAAGCTGGGGCTAGAACCCAGTCCTTTGCCCAGGGGAGGCAAGCAGCTGCCATTGAGCTACATATCCCTGGCCTTCTTTTGACTTTTTATTTGAGATACAGTCTTGCTAAGTTGTCCAGGCTGGCCTTGAACTAATTCACTCTACAGCCTGCTTACACCTTGAACTTGAGACCCTCCTGTCTCAACCTGCTAAGTAGCTGAGGTAACAGGCCTGTCTTACCAGGCAGACTCCAATCAGGTTTCAGACCCCTGCTATCAGTTACAAATATTTTCCTGCACTGATTAAACTTTCCCATCTTGGAAAATGAAACTGGGTCTTTATTTCTACCCCATCTGCAATCAGCAGGGGAATGAAAAGGGCATGACATAAACTAAGCATTGTTGTTTAAAAAAAAAAACAAAAAAAAACCTACAACCCATTTTTTTTTTTTTTAAACTGGAAAAATAAAATGCTTTTCCACTAAGGTTTTTTTTTCTTAATCTGTTTCTACTCAAGGCTAGAGGTCTATTTATTTTTAAATGACACGCAGGAAACCTCCCAACTGCAACTCAGATTTACATCTGGCTAATCCTGAAAATGTGACTGACCAAATTCATGCTGTTTATTTCTAATGAGTTCTGTGATTTGGGGATAACACGTGTGAGGGATGTCGAATTAACTACCGAGAGTCAGCAGCAAGCAAGCAAGCAATCTTGGAGGATACGCGTCAATTTCTAATCATGCTTGCCAGAAGCTTGGGGTGGGAGAGAAAGGTGATAAACTCAGCCAAGAATATCTGAAGAACTTGTTTCCCTTTCCTTTTTTCTATAGACTGTTTCAACACTCCATCAACAAAAGACAGCTCAACTTTTCCTTTCCATAATTTTGAAGATTACAAGGAAAGCTCTGGCCCCCTTGAGAGTCTTAGATAAATGAAGACTTCACACTGTAAAATGCTGTGTCGGTCTCCTTTCCTGGAGTTGTGTCCACTTACAGTCAGAGAAAGACAGAGGTGAAAGGGGATGCCCCATGCATGCTACAGAAATGCATAGTCTACTGAAGGCACAAGTAGGAAACGATGATCAAAATCTCCTTGCCTAGACACAGACTGGCCTGGATATCATAGAAGGGTGAACACCAACTCCAGTCAAAACAACAAACCCAGAGACAGCACAAGAATCACCCTTAGCTCGGGTCCCTTAGGGTTTAAGAACTGAAGCTCTCAAAGCATTTACTCATTGACAGGTAAGGGCCTGCAAGGGCCTGCAGGGGCTCGTCTCTTCCCAGATGAATCTCAAACCAAAGGCAAGCCTTCACCAGAGGTTCAAACCCATGACTGCAATTGGAGGGCCTTTAAACCCTGTCCTACCATCCCAACAAAAGCCCAAATCTCATAGGGTCAAGCAAGAGATTCAGGTGTCCAGTCAGCAGCTGAGAAATACAAGTCAGAAAATATGTCCTTGCAGAAGCTCATCTCCATGGTCACCAGTTCTGACCCCAGCTCCGAGATATACTTCAAAACACACACAGGCTGAGTTTCTGTCGCTCCAACTGGAGACTGCCACTGTCTTGGTACGGGTAAAGGCAAGGGAAGGTGGGAGCCATCCAGGTGACACAGGGTGGAAACACACTGGTGATCTTATGAATTTGAACCTCTTCAGGATGTACTGTCATGTTAAACACAGTGAGAGGTACAAAAGAGGGTGAGCAGAGAACTTAAAATTGAACATCTGATTACCAGTGGTTTGCCTAACTCCACTGTCTTAAGAGCCATCTGGAAGGCATGTTACAACACCCCACTGCTGGAATCCCTGAGTCACTGGCCAGGGGAGGGGTCTAATTATCTTCATTTTTAATTAACATTTGCATTGCTAGCCGCTCACCTGTGGTGTGGTGGCTGCTGGTCATTTTGCGGTCAACTGCTTTGGTACATGTAGACAAACAACTGAACACTGGCTGCATGTTAGTGGGACTTAGTTAGGACTGACACTGTACAGGGAGGAAATGGTACTTACAAAACAAAACAAGAAAACAAAAAACAAACTATTCCCATCTTTAAGAGACTCACATGGAAGAGAAAAATGTCCAAGCACTGTAGCTAGAATTGGCAAGGGCCAGGTGAGTTGCCTGCTTCCTTGGAGGTAAACTTCAGACTAAAATTGGGGTTTAATGAATGTTAACTGAATGATGTATGTTTTATATCATCATTAGGTACACATATGAATACATAAAAGCAAAGCACAGGCTGGACTCACACAGAGAATCACTAAAATGTTTCATCCGGCAATCCTCCCCGCCCAGGAAAAGTCCTTTACCTGAACATTCTGGGTGTGAAGGCTTCTGCAGTCACCTGGGAGTGCTAGGAGAGAAAGGGAAACTGAGTCAGACACTGAAAGAGTAAACTCAAAGACACAGCAGAGTGAGTCTCACACATACGTCTGTTGAGTACTAAACTCCTCAGAGGACCGTGTAGAAAGTGGATTGTTAGTTAACTCCTCCCCTTAATACTGACCTTGCACTTGACTGTTCTCCAGCCACACCAGAGATGCACTGCAGAGTGCTCAGTCTCCCGATTCTAGGGCAATGCCTGAAGCCTTGGCAAGGATGGGCTCAGCTCCAGTCTGGCTGCTCCTAAGGCATGGCCAGCAGGACATGTAGCCATCCCAAGCCTAGGCTTCATGATCTGGTAATAGATTTCTCCAGAGTAATTCTCAAAACTAAGAGGACTTGACTGGGGAGATCACTAGTCCTGGGATGCCAACGGGGAGGTGGGGAGGGGGGTGCACACAGCAGCCACGTGTGTTCAATGTACTCTAGTGATTTTTTTAATGGATATAGGTGTTTTGCCTACATTACATATGTGTACCACTTACATGCCCAATAGACATGGAGACCAGAACAGAAGAGGGAGTTGGAACTGAAGTTATCACATGAGCTGCCACTTGATAGCTAGAAATTGAGCCAGGGTCCTCTGGAAAAGCACCCTGTGTTCTTAATCATTGAGCCATCTCACCAACCCTTACCTTAACGATGTATGTAGCTCATTACATTTAGACTTTAAAACAATTTTGTAAAACCAGTGTCAACAGGGCTAGGAAGAAGGGTCAGTAAGTGGGATTTGCCCTGCAAACATGAGAACCTGTGTTCCATTCCTGGCACCTACTTAAAAGCTGGCCATGGTGTCATGCTCTTGTAATCTTTGTGCTAGGAGGCAGGACAGGCTGGTTCTCGACTGCTTCATGAGTTCTAGGAGATTGAGAGACCCTGTCTCAAACACTGAGGGGGATCGCACTAAGAAATGATATCCGATGTTGACCTCTGGCCTACACAACTCAGCACTCCCAGCCACAGAAGATGCCAGAGACTAGGGCTGAGCATGGGCAAGAAACTGTCCCTGTCACAGAAGTAGACATTACTGTCACAGAGCAGAACCCCTGCTGATGACCTCAGAAGAGAACTTCATGACAGGACCATGTGCCAAACCCTAGGTGCCAGTCTCCTGCTGTTGTCAAAACCCCAGTGAGCACTGACTCTAATACTTGAAAAGAAATGCAAGATTCTATCAAAGGTCAAGTTTGTTTTCTATGACCAGGCTTATCTTTTTTTAAACTCTGGCATTTTATGAGCATGTGTTTGATTACAAAATAATCACTCAATAGAGTAGAGAACACAATTGGCTAATAACACTTTTAGCCAGGCTTGGATATACACACTTAGATTCCAGCACTGGAGAAGTAAAAGGGGAGGGGTTACCTAGAGCTCAAGGTCATCCTTAGGTACTAAGAGAATTTTAGGTTAACCTGGGCTACATGGGATCCTATCTCAAAAAAAAAAAAAAAAAAAAAAAAAAAAAGAAAGAAAGAAATCAAACAAAGAATTCTAATCTACTTGTATTTGTCTATCCCTGATATTCTCCTTTAAACACACACAGAGTTCACAAGAGCAAGTTTTTCTTGACACCAAAGGGAACTTGGAAGTTCTGCTACCCTTACATTTTTAGTAGCTACACCACAAAGTATTTATTTCCTAAAAACCTGATTCCAAGAGCAAAGTTCTGGGCAATTCAGGGCAGATTCAGCTATTTCCGAGTGGCTTCTTTTTTGTTTTGCAGGACAAATAACTGTCTAAGGATTAGACAGCACAGCATTCCTCCTGGGCCAAGGTGGTGGTGCATCTTCAGGAGGTGAAGACACTGTAAAAAGCAACAGTCAAGATCTCTCTCTAAGGCTCAAGGTCATTTTTCTCTCCCTACTGGGCTGCACATAATTGGCAAAGCACATTTGTCCTGTGAATCAGGTAGCAAGGAAACCATTTGATAGATCAGCAGTCATATCCAGGACACACCTGCTCTGGCTCCCTCTAGGTTGAAAATAATTCAGCATTATCAGCCTCCCTGATTAAGTACGTACAATTAATATTCTGAAATATAGAAAGGAAGCTTGGGTAAATAAAATGGTCGCTACCGCTATGCACAGCAGAAAATAGCAACTGTGCACATGGCAGCAGCTTCCCAACTTCCCACTGACCTTGGGGTGCTAATGAGACAGCTCTTCAGAGGCTGTGTGAAAAAGCATCCTACACTTAGCTGGCCCTACCGAAAATCCAGACTCTTCTCCTCACCACAGCAGGGGGGCTTTACTAATTGGGACATGCAGGAGCACACCTCAGGAGCAGACTGGGCTATACAAATACACATGCACTCAAGTGCATGGGCACACATGTATGCGTGTGCACACACAGGCACACATACACACATATAAACATCTATGCAAACACACTCGCATACAAATACAAGTGCACATACATACACATCCCCCACACCCATATTTCCTCACCACCACCACCCCAAAAGCCCAAGTGGACATAATAAATGTAGCTTTAGACATTAAAGTATATGTGTGAATGATGAATTTGGGGCGGGGAGCGGGGAGAAGCAGGTGGAGATAGTTTTTGTAAACATAAACCTCCCCCATAAGCCTGGTGGTAATGACCACAGACAGAAACTACAAAGGTTCCTGGTGAAAGGAGTCCCTCTAATCACATTAGCTTGCAGTTCTAAAGGAAGATGGTTGCTCTGAATCTCCCTTTATACATAGCAACTTCAAAAAAAAAAAAAAAATCCCTATTTTCTTAGTACATCTTTATGGCAGAAAACGTGCATGTCTTTGAAGGCTCACACAAAACAAACAAAAGTCTTTACAAGACCTCCCTGACCACCCAGGGAGAATCAAATAGTATTTTTTTCCTCCAGTAGGCCACCCCAGGACACCAGGAATAAAGAGGAAAAGGAGGAATTCATCAAGTAACCAGGATGTGCTTTTCAAGTGTGGCTATCAGACTGTTTTAATCTAAATATTGTGCTATATTTTTTACTAGCAAAGCCCACACAAATCTACTGATCCGTTTATTGGACAGAAGAAGTTCTTAAATCACAGAAAAATGGGTTAAAATCTAGGAGACAGCAGAGAGGAGGAAGATGAAGGAGTTTTCTTTTTGAAATCCAGAGAAAGGAGCAGAGGCTTTTAACCGGCTGGTTATAGAGTGGGGGAGGGATGGGCAGGGGGCAAGAGTCACTTAAGTGCAGAGAGGCCTGGAGGAGCAGACCCAGCACCACATGGAGGGTTGGGAGCCCACAGGGCTTATCAGAAGGGTTTAGAGGCCATACACATCCCCATATGGATTCCTCTGGTCATGTCTCTGCCCAATTGCTCCCTTTAGAACAGATAAAGACTGGAGAAGGAGCCTTTCTGTCCACTCAAGCTGTCTTTCCCTACCAGTCCCTACTGTGACCATTTGGGCACCCATGCTACAGCCTCCCCCAGAAGTCCCTACAGTTAAAGGACACATGCACCTGCTTGAGGTGAGTGAGTGTGTGTGTGTGTGTGTGTGTGTGTTCATATGTTCATGTGGGTATGGGTGCACATGGGCCTGTGTGCCTGTACCTCAGATGTCATTCCTAAGGAGCTTTCAGACTTATTTTTGAGACAGGGTCTCTCGCTAGACAAGGAATTGCCCATTAGACTAGCCTGGCAGGCCACAGAGCTCCACCTGTCTCTACACATGCCCAGCTTTTTACATGGGTGTTGGAGCTTGAACTCAGGTGCTTGTATGTAGTTGGCATGGAACTAACTGAGCCACCTCCCAGCTGGATCAAGATCTTTGACGTCCCTGAAATGATCTGCTGACCTTATCTCTCTGGTGACTGTTTTTAAGGAGAGCTCCATCAGCGAAGACTCAGTTTCTCATCTGATAACACAGATGTGAACGTGAACATGGTCATTGTTGTGAGTGTTAGGGGGCGGGTGTCAGTTGGCTCCAAGAGCAAAAATCTTGCTAAAATGTTTCTGAATATCTACAGCCAAAAATACAAACTGTAAAAATCTCAGGATTTTAAACTAATATGATATTTTAAATAATCCAAGTAACACTAATCATTGTACGACAAAAGAAACCCAAGTCCAAATGAGGAAAAGGCAAACAACCACACTGTTAATAACAGAAACGCTCCCCCATGCTGAACCTCAGTGCATGAGTTGGTGGGTAGGTCAGCAGGTGGGATGAGAGACCGATGGACAGACAGGATAGGTAGATGAATGATACATTAGCAGTAAGACAAGACAAAGAGATCTAAGGGCAGACCAATCAGTGACCAGCTAAATGTCCAAGATGTCATCAGCAATTCGAACCGTGGGTGATAAAATCCTGGCCTGGTACATAGTAGCTACCTCACGCCTCATGCTTTCATATACTTTAAAAAAAAAAAAAAAAGGATCATGTCTTTTAATTCTTTAATAAAATCCAGATCAGGAAAACCTGCCATGTCTAAGGATTTCAAATAGTATTCCTTTTCAACTCCATGATTTCTTCATTCATCTAAGTCCAATTGTGTTTAAAGCCTTTCATAGAGACAGTCGCTTGCCTTCACCTTGTGAAGCTTATTCATGCCACAGGTGTGCCTGGGTGACAATACCACATGCCAATCACAAGCTTGTCACCCCAGGAAGCGTACATACGGACCATTCTTGTGAAGAGCTCCCGGCTCAATGTCAGCTCCTGCTCTTCTCCTCCAGTCTGCCACCTCCATCTGTCCCTACAATTTATTCAGCAAAGTGCAGCTCCAGCATGAACAGCCCCATCACAGAGATAATGAGCAGAATTAGAGAAAGGCAGATTGCAAAGCGGTTGGCAGACACTTGGAAGGGAAGGCTCTGGATGGGGGACCCATTTTCCTCTGCTCTCAGGGATGTCACACATGTTTCAAAAGGGGAAGAACTAGGACCTGGAGCATCAGAATTATTTCCTAGGATGTCTCCCAACAGGGCCACAAGACTGAGAGATAAAGCTTCAAGAAACATTCTGTCACTTGGCTATACCAAGTTCAGGGCTGGGAAATGGTTAAGTTGGTATGAGAACCTGGGTTTGAATCCCCAGCACCCATGTAAAGCTAAGTGTGGTGGTGCATACTTATACTTCTACCACTAAGGAAACAGTCAAGGAGATCTCTAGAGATACTGGGCAGCCAGTGTAGCTGAACTGGTATGTAGTGGGAATTCGTTACACCAATTAGCTTTGAAGTACCAGTCTTAGGGCATGGCTTCTGATCCACCTACAAGACCTCTTAAAAGGAGGCATCGTACTCCTTCTTCTTGGGGTGGATTCGGACGGCTGGATCCATTTGCTCTTGGGTGGCTGTTCACTTGGTTCTGTATTCGTGAGTATATCTTCCCTTTTATTACTTTAATAAATCCCTGTTACCCCCTTAAACAGACTCACGTGGATTTCTCACAATACTGGTGAGTTCCAGGTTCGGTGAAAGACTGTGTCTCTAATATATGGCTGAAGAAGACACTTAACATTACCCCCCCCCCGTTCTACACATACAATGCACATGTAATACATACACATGAATGTGTATCTACACACATGTATATGCCATAAACATACACATGCCACACATACAGTCACATACAACACCCACCTCTCTCTACACCTTTTAGAACTTCGAATGTCACCAAAAACATGATCTGGGTGGTATGTCCAACAGAAAATGTATGGTGTCGGACAATGGCTGGAGTCAGACAGAAGCTATGGAAAGCCAATTCACAGCAAGGCCTTCAAGATGAACCGCCACATCGGTGTTCTTATTACTCACAATGTCAGTTATCTAAAGTCTGAATGTGTTATATTTAGGGTTCTTCAAGAGAAAAATGCTACTCACGTAACTTTCATTATCGCACATTCCTGTAATTGTCCTACCTTACGTCATGACTGCTGATCACTCGCTGCCTAACTTATTAGTATTATGGTGAATATACAAAGGGTTCAAGCAATCACAGGGTTCTTAAAATGTATCCCGTGTGATGTGGAGGGCACAGTGCTATCTCTTCCCCAGTAAGGGTCCAGCCTTTTTTCTGTATCAAGCTACAACATGAGTATTGGGGAAAAAAATCACAGGCCTTCTCTGTAGCAGACTCCTTGAGGGAAAAAATGGTGGTTCAAATATCCCCCTTTCAGAGCTCACCTGTGCCCAGCCCACCTAAAACATCCATCCCAGCACACCTCTGCCTCCACACTCTACATTATTTATTTATATTTATTGTTACCTCACATTAAATTTTATCTTATTACCATTATTCTATTTAATAGTTCCTTTGTGTAGAAATTCTCTTTCCTCTGTCTGTGCATTCCCAGGACCTAGAACTCTAACTAGTATAAACACGCAATTAGTAATTACTCAAAAAGTAACTTCCCCTATCAGAAGTTTATGAACATGGTCCCATCTTCACTGAGACCCTAAAGACAATGTTTTGTCTACCCCAACAGAACAGGACAGTTGCCCTTTGTTGCCCACAAGGGACTAGTTCCAGCACCTTTGCATCAAAAGTTTGGGTCTTTGATACTAAAAAACGGTAGAGCATTTGCAGAGAACCCCTGCTGCCATCTTCCCATGTCCTTTAAATCACCTCCAGAACATGAAGAGTCCAAAACACAGCATGAGCACTATGTAAATAGCTGTTTTCTATTGTTTAGGGATGACAACAGGAAAATCAACCTACAGACAGTCAAGGCAGACACCATTCATTTTCTACACTTTGTTGGACCTCTGGGCACAGAAGGCAATCTGCACCATGTTGATCTCAGCCCCTGTGCTGCTAGCTGAGGTAACCCAGGACCAGCCAGCCCCCAGAGCAACAGGGATGCTCTGAGTGATTTTTGCAGCTGGTATTCTTTGAGGCTAACTTTGAGGAATGGCACATTCCTGATGTAACTGTGCCGTGAATATACAAAAGTACAGACACTGCTTGGGAACAAACAGGCCTAGAACTGAAGGCTGTCACCCTGCCTCTGAGATCCAGAGCTATTAGGTTACATCTTCTACTTGTACTCATAAGGGTCCCTTTGCCACACATAGTTTAAGACAAAGTTAAAATTACCACCCCACCCCACCCCGGAAAAAAAAAAAAAAAAAAAAAAGATTGCATTGGACATAGGGATGAAACCCAGGTTGGAATTCTTCACACTGAAAGATCTGTGCAGAGCAGAGATGCTGGTCAACATGAAATATAAAAAGTGCTCACTAAACAGGCTTCTGTGAAGGTAGTAAGCAAAACAGCTCGAAAACAAGTGTGTGAAAATGTTTTCTGCTGCCATGACTGAATACCACAGTCTGGGGAACAGATAAGAAAAGAAGGTTATCTGACTCACAGCTGTCGAGACTGAGAATTCCAAGAGCGCCAGGTGAGGGCCTAGTGTTGCATCAGACACCGCCGCACAGAGCACAGCAGGGAACTAGAGAGCAGGCTAATAGCCACAGTCCCTCCTCTTCTTCCTCTTAAAGCCACTAGTGCATCCTGGGAATTCAACTCTCTTACCTCAGTTATTCCTAATGACCTCCCAAGGCTCCCCTTCCAAATACCATTAACACATGAATTTGAAGATTATGTTCCCATGAAGTGAATTTTTGGGTGACACATGTACACAGTAACAAGGATATTTAAAACTCTTTTTAAGCATAATCTAGTATCTCATTTCTCCTTTCAATTAGAAATCATCTTGTCTGCACAAGCTAGAATGAGGTTAATTACTAACTTAGCAATATTCAGAAGGACCTCAGTTTCTCACAGCATTTGTTTGTAATGGGTGAAATGTCAGTTCAGTTGCAACATAATACCTGAAGTGAAACCTTAACTTTTCATGCTACTCCAAGACTTAGTGTGAAGGAAAGTTCCCAGAGAGAAGCTGTACCTACCACTGAACTTTCTTTAAGGCTCATTAACTGATTAGAACTTCAGTCAATGTGCAGAGGTTGAAATGTTGCAGATCCAGACTCCAACTACACACTGTCTTGGGCTATGTGAGCCGCCTCCAATAGATGCTCATTGCTCACCTCTGCACTGAATCTATCATCCTTGTGACTATTGGGCAAGTCCTTTCGGAATGTAGGAACGGACCATCCATCAGCTTCTGGCAGTCCAGAAGCTAAGAGTGGCATCAGACAGCATGGACACCTGTAACAGTGGTTTCCTTGCTTTGCTGGAAGCCACTTAACTGATAAATCTACCAATGTAAAAGAAAAATGTTTTCATTCATGGCTTTCTTTGTTCTGTTACTTATAGAAAGAAACCTCATAAAACTCCTACTACATTGGAACATGGAATTGGGGGTAACATGAATATGTGTCCCCAGGCCATCGGTACTCACATTTTGGTTCCAAAATAAACTCATCTCCTTTCAGGATTCTATTCTCATCTTTTCCCCAAAACTGCAACATTTTTCTCAACACAAAGAAGGTGAATAAATATAGTAAAAGTAATACTAATAAGCAACAATACTGCTAAAGGTTACATGTATTCTACACATAGGATGTTCTGTTTCAATGATAGTCCATCATATGCGTTATGGACATTAAAAAATATTTTTGTTGCCAAGCCTGGTAGTACACATCTATAAAGCCAGGAGGTAGAGGCGGGAGGATTAGGAATCCTTGGTCATCTTCCTCTATATAGCAAATAGCTTGTCAATCCAAGCTACATGAGGCCTTGTTTCAAAAATCAAGGCAAGCTGCAGCGTGGCTCGTGTGTGAAAATGTGAAGTAATCACACCTCCCAGAACGGTTTTCAGTTTCAGGAAGGAAAAGAGGGAGACAAGAACTGTGTAGAAGAAACAGACTGAGGAATGGAAGGAAGAGAGGGAGTCAAGGAAGCAGAGGGAAAGGAGCAGGGAAGAGCTGAGTAGATTTCTGCCACAAATGATGCTTGCACTCTATTCATATGGTTATCTCAGACACCTTCCAACCCTGAATGTCCTCTAGCAGGGTACCAGGACACAAAGGGCAGATGATGTCAGCCATTTTTCTTTTTTCTTAAACCACAGCAGTAGCATCTGTCAGAATATGTCCACCCATCTACCTTTCCCCTCTGGGGCCAGTAGCTCCCCTCCCATCTATCACAGAAAAGAAATCCCTGCACTCCCCAGGGCAATTCCCACCCTTCCATCCTTCATTGAGCAGCAGCAACAACAAAGACATTTATGAGGGCCTGTCAACATGTGCCCCTCTGTGAGACATTGTACAAACCTGAGCCATGAGACTGGATTTCATCTTTAAGGAGCTTCCCAACAAGATTATTGTTTGGTTTTATAAATTTGACCACCAGAAAGGCTCAGGGTACATGCCCTGTGAACAGCAGGTCTGTGGCTCTGGGTACAAAGAGCGGCATGTATTATAAACCACGATAAATCAAAGGCAGTCTGTGAGCACTCTGACACTGGCTGCAGTGAAAGCAAGAAGTGTATTTCTAAGCCTATGAGCCCAGAAATTCCTTTTGAGGAATGCCTTCCATGTTTCCAGTTCATTTGGTGCCATTTTATTGATTTGGTGTCCCCACCCCCCAACCCTGAAATAGTATGTCCTCTTATTGAAGACACAGATAAACATAGGTCAATAAACATCTGAACCATGTGCTACTGACATACATATAAGTGATTATGTCCTGGGTAATTGGGCCACACACATCATTCTTGCAGGACAGTGTTCAAGTGGAAAGAATATTAACTGCAAATTGGGAACTAAAGTGGCAGCCTTTCTATTGATAAATGAATATGTAAGAAGCTAATTTTTCCCTAAGGTATTATCTAAGGCCATGTTTTAAAATGCAATAAGCCATGATTATTGCAATCTAGAAAATGAAAATATCTGAGATTTTCTTATAGGAAAGTTCAAATGGAAGAAGAATGTTTGAAATTTTCAGTCTTCCTGAAGATCAGAAAGCCTTGCAGGATAATCCGTTCTCCCTCAACAAAGGACATCTGCAGGCCTCATCCCCTGAAAAGAATCATTCTGACAGACCTAATGCATTCTTTTCAGAAAAGCCTGTTCAGAGGGCTCCTCAGAAAACACATCATTGGCCCCAGGACAGTGCCATCTAAACCATTCCAGCCTTTTATAAACAGGTGAGGCCAAAGCATCTTCAATATATTCCAGATATCATATTGAGCTAGGAAACAGGAATGATAACCTTGAATGGTATATACTTTTCACACTCCCTTGGTGGACCAATATAAAAAACTGATATTTGAAAGAGTGGCCATGCTTTCAAAGACTACCTCACAGGAAAGCCACTCAGAATCCTGCTATGGCAGAAATATCCTTAAGTTGAGAAATTTAAATTGCCTCTGTGAAATAACTAAAAAGTTACCCCAATAACAAGAATAATTACAGCATAGCATGATGGTAACAAGGCACCTTTCCTCAGTAACTCAGTGTGTTTTGTAAACATTATCTCGTGCTGGGATAATACGGTGAGAAAATTAGAATATAAGGAATGTTAATAACTTGTCTCAGGTCACTGGTCAGCTTGAGTGATAGAGCGAGATGGAAATTCCTGATTCTAGCCCACTGATCTAACACATTAAGCATATAACTTTCAATTAATAATGTGGAGAATTCTATTTCAGGGCCATTACTAAGGAAGCCCTTTCTTGGCTATTCCATCACATTTTGGGTTTGCTCTTTTTTCTGTTTCCGTTACTGCCGATCCTTCTATCGGTGAAGATGAAGAATGACCATTTCCACAAATGGTCTCCATGCAGGATCCTCTCCCCCTACATTCTTCTGGCATGAGATTGACAGAGACCTCCCATAAACATTGTCCACCCTATGCTTACCCAGCATGGGAAGCGAGATGGTTCTCCAGCACCTATCAAAGCTGGATTCTCTTTTCAACAATCTCATTTTTGACAACCCTCAACACACTCTGCTTTATACATACGCACTTTGTGGAGCCTGAACGTTTATGCCTGTGTGTGTGCACATGTATATGGAGAACAGAGTTTGGGTCTCTTCCTCAATCTTTTTCCAACTTATTTTTTTGAGATCGAGTCTCTCACTGAGCCTGGAGCATATTGATTTGGCTATGCTGGCTTACCAGTGAGCCCAGTGGATCTTCCTGTCTCTACCTCCCCCGTGCTGGGATTATAGCCAAGTGCTACCATGTCCAGACTTTAACATGGGTGCTGAAGATTTGAATTTAAACCCTTGTACTTGCCAGGCAAACACTTTACTGACTGAGCCATCTGTCTTGCCTCCTCAATACGTTCCTTTAAAAAAAATCATATTTAATTTATTTTTATTAATGTGTGCACCTGTATCTGTCTGTGTGAAATGGGAGTACAGTTGCCTGGGGAGGCTGGAAGAAGATTTCAGATGCCATGGAGCTACAGGAATTTGTGAGTCACTCAATAGGGGTGCTGGAATTGAACTTGGGTCCGCTGGGAAAGAAGCAAACACTCTTAACCACTGAGGTCATCTTTCCAGCCAGCTCAATATACCATTCATTCATTCATTCATTCATTCATTCATTTAGTCGGCTGGCCTGGAGCTCATTATGTAGACCAGGCTAGCTTCATACTCACAGAGGTCCACCTGCCTCACCCCTCTTTCCCCATCCCACCCCCCATCTGGCCCAAAGCCCCTGCCTGAAGTGCCAGGATTAAAGGCACAGAGCATCATGCTCAACTCTATTTTTATTATTTTTATGTGTGTGAATATTTTGCCTACATGCTCATTTGTGCACTCTTCAAAGAAGCCAGAGGAGAGCATCAGATTCCCCCTGAAACTAGAGAGACAGAAAGTTGTGACCCAGGCTGGCCAACTAGGTGGTTTGGAAAGGTAGTGAGTGCTGTTAATCTCTGAGCCATCTCTCTAGTCCATCGCCAGCACACTCCTGATATACCTGTTCCCATTGCTCTCCCGTATTTTATATGTCTCTTCATAGACAGTAACCACACTTTCTACTTGCCTTTGTTCCTTAAACAAACACTTAAATGATGAAGACAGGCAGTGCTGAAAAGAACTTCATGGCCCACTTGATCCAAAGCTGCCACCCCATCTGTACAGCCTGCTGAAAGAGCCACACACACCTTCTCTAATGTTTTTGGGATAAGAAGCTCACTATTTAAAAAACAAACAAAACAAAAAAACCACAGCATTCTGTCGAGTTGTTGATCGTTTCAATTGTGAGAAATCACACATTTGAGCTAGACTTTCACGTGCTCATCTTCCCAATTCTGTACCCTAGACTGAACGATATAAGAAATCAACTTTCTCTGTACAAAGCAGTCTTTGGAATGTTGGGAAGCATCTCATTAGGTACCCGCTTTGTGTTCTTTGCTCTATGCTCACATGCAGAGAGACTTTGACTCTTTGTCATGAGACATGAATGCCAGCCCCTTCGCCGTCAGAATAAAATCTCTAATTTGGGACTGTCTAACTATAAATTATGTCATGCACACAGAGATAACCATAACATCTGCCCAGCACACTGAGGAAATAGACAAGAGTTAGGGATAGGTTTGGCATCCCAGCCTAGGGTAGTGGGAATTGACCTAGCATCCCCTAAAGGACATGAATGGTACCCTGACTTTAGTTACTCTACTAACACCAGGATCCTAAAAATGACTTCACTCTGTCCAGACTATTTTAGCTGCAGCTTATTTATTTCATCAAACACTCTCTAAGAACTAAAGCTAAATTCATTTTTCTTCTTGACTGCCAAGATCTTATCTGTTTGAGCAGGCCTGGATATACTGCAATGTGCTATTTCCTTCACTATGTACATGTTTTGTTACATGGATTTACTTATTTGTTGTATGCACATGCCACAGCACGCATGGGGAAGCCAGGAACAACCTGTGAGAGGCAGTTCCCTCCTTCCACCATGTGTGTTCCAGGGATCGAACTCAGGTCTTCAGGGTCAGCAAAAAAGTGACGTTACCTCCTGAGCCATCTCTCCAGCCCTATACAAGTAGTTTAGGTTTTCTTTAATTAGATTTATTAATCCACATGTATCTGACTCAGTTTCCCAACAGGCCTCCAATCTGGGGACTGGAGGTGTAGATCAGTGGGTAGAGGGTTTGCCTAGAATGCATGAGGGCCTGAATTTGATGCCCAGGACTGCATATATCGGGCATAATGGCAAACACTTAAAATCCCAGTACTCTTGAGGCAGAAGCATAGGACCATAAATTCAAGATCTTTAAAGAAAAAAAAAAAAAAAGCTGGGTGGGTAGTGGTGCATACCTTTAATCCCAGCACTTGGGAGGCAGAGGCAGGTGGATCTCTGTGAGTTCGAAGCCAGCCTGAGCTACAGAGTGAGTTCCAGGGAAGGTGCAAAGCTACACAGAGAAACCCTGTCTCGAAAAACCAAGAAAGAGAGAGAGAGAGAGAGGAGGGAGGGAGGGAGGGAGGGAGGGAGGGAGGGAGGGAGAGAGAGAGAGAGAGAGAGAGAGAGAGAGAGAGAGAAAGAAAGAGAGAGAGAGAAAGAAGACCCTATTACTTTGTCAACAGCAGTGTGCCTGGATTAGCATAAAACATCAGAAGATACACCGCTTGTTGAGTACACAGTAAGGCTTCCCAAAAGTATGTAATGTCGATATGGCAAAGCCAGGGCTTAGAGGTTATGGTCTGCTCTAAAAGGGACAAACCTCACCTGAAGAGGAAGTTTATCTTTCTGTCTGTTTATTCCAAGGAGTCTAAACAGGCAGTCAGGCGGGAATACTAAGCCCAAACAAACTCTTCCAAACAGGTCCGGAGGTAGGAGGAGGGTCTCGGAATTCCTCCTGCTATGAGTTATTCAACCCAGACCCTCATCACTCAAGTTATAAACACTATTAAACAGCGCTGCATGGTTTTACTTAAACCAGGGTTTATTTTCAGATTAGGCTTTAACATTTAATAAATTTCCCATCAGAATATGGTAAAAATGGAGAATGTTTTTATTTCAAGTACCAAAGTCAAGCTGTGTTAGTGAAAACAGGCCCTCCCCATTATTCTGTCCCATGGAAAGGTCAAGACTCTTGGATTCCCCTAATCCCCTTTCTGAGGCTGGCATTCCTGGGAATTCTGGAAATTTACATATTCTTTCTTGACCACAGAGCTGTCAAAGGCTCCAGCCAAGCTCTTGTCCCTGGCCTCCAGATTCAAGCTGATTTATGTATGTGCCACAGAGCTCCGAATTCACCTTGGAGACAGCAGGCTTTGCAGTGGCAAGCCTCCCATGGAAACTGAAGCTGCCCCTTCCTTTCCTGAAGGTGAGGCCTCACTGTTTCTCCTCCTCCCCCACCTCTGCTGGTGCAAGCCTGTAAATTTAAAACTCGACAGATTCAGGAAAAGCCAGCTCAGGCCCCTCTGGATTCAATCCATTTTTAAGTGTGCTCTCAGAGCTTGGCCACTTTACAGACGTTGGAGGAATGAAATATGAGGAGAGAAAGGGAAGTCTGACCCAAGCAGAGAAGAAGATCTGTGGAATGAGAGATGCTGAGGAGAAACATTAAGGCAGGACATGTCAGATAAACTAACCAGCCTGATTCAGCACCACAGGATGCACAGCCTCCGTTCAATCTGAGGGTGAAACGGTTAATAGGAACTTGCAATTGGAGACAAGAAATCCTTGCATGGTAAAAGGCCAACTTTAAGGTTATTCTTAATTCATCTTTATACTTATTCTGCCTACCCTTGACCAAGCAAAGGTGAGTAAGGATTATATATTATATTTACATGAAATGTAAATATAATCTCACTATAAAACAAACCAAGTTCTCTCTTCCTGCCTCCATGAATCCAAGCTGAAAAAAAAAAAAAAAAGTGAGCATATTGAAGTAACCCCAGAACAAAGACACAGCAGGCCTAGGTCAAATTTTCAAAGCAGATCTCCATCTTCACAGGCAAACCAGCCATCTGGTTCCATCCTGCAAACCATCAGCTCCATGCAGGTCCACTCTATATCAGAAGCCAAGGTATTTGTGTCACTGACCCATGAGTGTGGCCAATCCTGGAAGATGTATAAATTTTAATTCTGTAGTGGTAACTCTGGCAGTATGATAGATAGATAGATAGATAGATAGATAGATAGATAGATAGATAGATAGATGAGATGGAGACAAGAAAGCAAAACAAATAAAGAAAACCAATGTTCCATTCTGGTCTATACCTACTTTTAAAAATCAAAGGAGGAGAGCCAGGCAGTTGTGGCACATCGCCTTTAATCACAGCACTCAGGAGGCAGAATCAGGCATATTTCTGTGAGTTCAAGGCAAGCCTGGACTACAGAGTAAGTTCCAGGAAAGGCGCCAAAGCTACACAGAGAAACTTTGCCTCGAAAAAACAAAACAAAACAAAAAATAAATTAATTAATTAAATAAATAAAAATCAAAGGATGAGGCCACCAAGATGTCTGACAACTCTAGTATGATTCCCAAGACTCACATGGTAGAAGAGAAAACTGATTCTCACAAATTATCCTTAGATTTCTATATGCATAAGGAAAAGTATTCATTAAATTAGAGAGACCTAGGGTTTGAATCAGTGATAATGTTCTTGCCTAACATGAATGAAGCCCTGAGTTCCAAACCAAGCATAATAAAGAATCAATCAACAAAAATAACAAAGAAGACAATTTGAAAAAAAATGGAAATAATGCCAGATTAATATCTAATAAGGCACTAGACACTCATAGGTGCTCAATAAATTATCACTGAATAAACAACTGGTTTTCTTTAATAACACCAGAATAAACCTTTTGAAAAAGGAAACAATAAATTAAAATCATCTCTCTCCTGCATTAGGAATTTGAGAAGGAACAATCAATTACTGCACAAGCCTCCCACAAGACCCCGACCCAAAGGAATGAGTAATGGGAATATCTGATGCTTCCCAACACTTAGGCTGAGTCGATTCCCACAGAACTGATGCTGTCACCTGCTGCACCAACCTTGTGGAATGAGTTTGATTCAGAAAGACAAGAGGCAACTGTGTGGGCTCAGAATGGTGACACCACATGACAACCAGACAAATACAGAGGCAGCATGTAAGCAGACCGAACAAGAAAACTACTCTCAGCCAGTGGCCTGAGCAGGGCATAGGATCCATGCACTGTTTGACTAAGTACAGGTAGGTCCCAAATTGTCTCTGCTCTCCAGCACGGCAAGGCTGAGCTCTGCCTCCTTGTTTTCTACTATCTGTATTTGCTGACCACTGACTGTGGGCATGGTTAATGCCTTCCAATCCTTTCCAGAAGCCTTGCTATTTCACAGGTGTGTCCAGAATTGGATCATTTTACCTTTAGAAATAAACGAATCTATTCTGAATTACTTGGCTCCAAATGGTGGAAATATCTGAGCTTGGCTGAGTCCTTTATACTTTTCTCAGGTTCCTCTACTTAAGAGAAATTAAAATTTTATCTTCTCATGGACCCATTTTAATTTTTCTTTTAAGAAAGGGAATCATGCACTATAAGGTTACATGGTGCTGTCCAATGCTGTCACACAGAAGGATGCCAAATGGACTGGCCATAAAAGTATCAGACTTCACCTACAATGTCTTGAACAAAAAAGCCGTCCCCCACCAAGATAACTCCAAACAATTAAGAGTGGCCCTGCATATCTCTGGAACGTTTTCTTTCTTAGATTACCAAAGTGACTCTTTTTTGTAAACAAGATATTAAACACTGCCTTTCCTTTTCAGGAAAGCGCCATTTGATTTTCCAATATATTCAGATATCCATATATCTGCTGAAACACTTTTCATTTGGTTTAATTTTGAAAACAAAAAGGCGTACTATAATGATATCTACTCAGATTTTGGGGGTGCATATGTGGAATGTTTGGCCCCTATAGGTATAATTTAAAAAGAAAATAACATTGTATACCATCCTGTTTCAGTGACAGGCCACATATGCACTGTGCGCTATATATCGTACAGCTGAGGTATGTAGAATGACATACCATTTATGTTTATGGAAGCACACACTGGTGCTCACACAAGAAAAATCACTTCCAGAACGCTTTCTCCAGCCAGTGAGAGAGAACTGTATTAGGTAGAGCAGCAGACCAAACCTTTTAGCATGTTGGAAGGAAACAAGGATTTTTAATCAAAGTCTCTAAAGGGGACCACATTCTCAATCTTACAGAAAAGTAGCACCAGCTCTACTTACAATACAACAAGACAGTAAACTGTGTCTTGGTGGCCTGTGGGAGGTTTCCTCAGATCTCCACAGAACCTAAGCATGGTTTCCTCACACTACTGTGAAAAAGAGCTGGGGAGCTGGACCCTCTGTGACTGTGAGGAGGAGCAGCTGGGAGCAGAGGGATACCAGCAATGCCTGGATATGCACAGAGCAGAGAGCCAAT
The DNA here is from genome assembly GCF_903995425.1 of Onychomys torridus. Classification (NCBI taxonomy): domain Eukaryota; kingdom Metazoa; phylum Chordata; class Mammalia; order Rodentia; family Cricetidae; genus Onychomys; species Onychomys torridus. Next base: position 102,467,345 of record NC_050447.1, read on the forward strand.
GGCTGAGGGCAGCTTCCTCCATGAAGACAATGTCAAGCTCAAGCTGCAAAAGAAGTCACTGCAGGGCTTCCTCAGTTCCGTGGCCTTACAAAACAACCTTGCCCAAGACAACTTACCCTACTAATTAAAATGACTAAAAACAGAAGAGCTGATTCCTTTTTCTCTCCACCCCACCCCATTCCCACCTCGTTCTTGGGCAACTTTCCCATCTGAACTAAATTTCAAAATCCACTGTCCAGAGTGAAGAACCAAGAGTTAAGTCATTGAAAACAGTCTGAGACACCTAACCCCAAGGACCAATAAGAGTAACAAAGAATGCATAGTTTTGGGTCATTTCTACTGCAGGCCCCTAAAGCAATCCTGAGAACAAAAGGAAAATACATGGGTGTGAAGGGAAATGGGCAGGTATTACTTCTGGTCATCCAGCAGACCCTCAACACTCTTGACAACTTGTCCTGGAAGTAGCAAGTGTGTTTCTCTTCAGTAAAGGCACTGGCTACGAACAAATAAAATATTTACATTTTGCATACCGCTCCTATTTTTGCTCTCTTACTGGGCAACAATGTTGAGACACTTGTTCTTCATTATCAGAACAATAACCACCCATCTGAACAGCTAAAACACTCCCCTGTGCCAATATGTGATGAATAAATTATGCTCAATTGTTTTGCACTAGGCTCCTGCCAGCATCACCAACAACAGTGATCATTGCTCTATTTTCTTACACACACACACACACACACACACACACACACACACACACCCCTAATGTAGCTCTTATGGTTATCCACCTTTGAGAGGTATTTTATTATTTATTTGTTTGTTTGTTCATTTAGTCTGAGATAGGGTTTCAGAGAGCAGCCCTGGGCTGGCCGGTAATTTTCTACATAGAAGCCTCCGCCTCATAACTGTGGGATAAAAACCAAGCACTGCCATGCCCAGGAGTTTTTATTTTATTCTTATTTTGAGACAGGGTTTCTCTACAAAGGCCTGGCTGTCCTGCAACTCCTATGTACTTACCAGACTGGCCTCAGGAAAGTGCTAGGATTAAAAGCATGTTCCACTATGCCTGGCAAAGATTTCTTCTTTTTTTTTTTCATTTGGGGAGGACACAAATGTGCACATGTATGGGGGCATCCACGGAGGTCAAAAGAGGGCACTGTGTACCCTGGATTATCATAGATTATGAACCACCTGCTGTGGGTGCTGGGGATTGAACCCTGTTCCTCTGAAGAGTAGCAAACACTCTCAGCCCCTGAGCCATCTCTCCGGCCCCCAGAGATTTTCTTTGAACTCAAGCCCTTCCCCATGCTAACCTCTGCTTGATAAATTAGCAGCCACTCTAGCTGTTCAGAATCCTGCTCATCTTTGGTGGATCAGCTTAAACACTTTATACTTTATTCCCCAACAGGATCCTTCATCCTGAACACCCTGTCTGAGGAATTCTTACTGCTATTTATCACTTTGTCATGACACCATAAATTCTTTCATCTGCACCTTTGAAAAACGCTTACGTATGTGCGCACATACATGTGTATATGTGTGTGTAGGTATACATGAGGAGGGTTCATGTGCACACGTATGCATGTGGATAGAGGTCACCCTAAGAAATGCCACCCACCTCCATTGAGGTGGGGTTCGCTAGCCTGGAGATCACCAAGATTACGCAAGACTGGCTAGCTGTCTCCCCTTCCCGGGCATGGGATTACAGGTGCCACTGTACTTAGCAGTTTTATGCAGGCTGTGAGGACTGAACTCAGGTACTTACACTTGCATGGCAAGTGCTTCAAAGACGGCTTTGCCCATAGCTTTAATGCTTTCAGTACTCAAGAACACTCTCCCAATGTGCCTGTGGTCCCTCGTTCTTAGAAGGAGAAAGGTTGACTTGACGCCTGCCTTTCTCTCCTTACCGTACACCAGGCAATCGGCCAAACTTTCTTGAATGAATGGGTGGATGAAACCAATGATCACAAGCCCCGGCATTTAAAAACGAGCTTCAAAGTCAGCCACCCATGTGTTAAGGTGATTTTCCCTCAGAGGTTCCAAAGGCTTCTTGAGAAAGCTAATTAAAAGGAGGAATGCCTTGAATGTTAGGAAAGCAATAAACACAAAAGTGTAGCAGCTTCGTGGTGCAGTTTAGTGTGTTTAGAAACACCACTCAATCAGATATGGTCTAGTCATGGCAGTACCGCAGGGGAGGCTTATGGTCCAGGAGTTGCAGAGTTAGAGGTTGATATTCCCCGGGCACGTGTGGACATGTTCTGGCTTTCCTGAAGCTACTGTATTTCAGAGTATTTCAGCATGTGGCAATGAGGTGTTCCCATGGGAGCTTCAATAAAGATACCCCCAGTCCTTGGCCACATGCAGATCTATCTGTTCACCCATGAGTGTGTCCCTTACAAACATTTTATCCATGTCACAAGGTGGAAACAAAACATGAGAAGTAACCAGAATACTAGAATGGGTCTTCTACTTTGCAGCTGGGCCTGTGCACAGAAGTGCCACCCCCTCCTCCAGTAACAGATGGTCAAAGTAATCAAAGCCTGCTGTAATATAAAACCAAAAAAAAAAAAAAAAAAAAAAAAATCAACCAAGACGCGCTCCAAGAGAGAGAAAGACAGCTAACAGGCCTAAAATCGGGGGAGTATTCTGCATGAGTAGTTTATTTATTGTGGAGGAAATACATATTATTCTAGCTGGTCTCAGAATCTCTCTTGGGGAGGGGACTGTCTTCCTTTAGGAAAATATCTTTATGAGCTGTTTGAGGGCAGGAGAGGCAGGAGAGAAAGGAGAGACCTTCACAACCCAACCTCCTCTAATGGTATGGAAATTCGAGAACAAAGGGGGAGGGGGAGAGAGAGAAAGAGCAGGCAATTTGCAAAGCCATGTCTATAGATGAAAAATAGCCCTGTAAGACAAGAATAGCAGGGATGTTTACTCTGCCATTTTAAATTATTCTTAGTCCTGGGATTCTCATTCTTGACAAATGTAGGTAAAATCTCCACATCCATAATATGTTGTGTGATTTTTGACTTTTTAGGAAGATTGTAAAAAGGAGCCTGGGGTTTGTGTTTAAGTGTGCACAGTACAGAGAGCGGGGAACTAGTAGATGAGGGGGTGGGGAGACACATTCATGAAGAAAGGGGCACAAGAGGGGCCATGGCCAGCAGACCCTGGGAAGACAAAGAATTCTTGACAAAGGATGGTACGGCTTTAGACTTTCCCAAACTGTATGAGATGAGCATATAAGGAAACCTGGGTTAAATTCGGGGAGGTCAGCAGCTACACTAGGCACAGGGTGATATAATAAAAATAGGATGTGGGTATAGATGTACTATAAAATGGGGTTAGCTGAACATATAAAGACACATGTGCCTATCATAAATGAGTATCTGTATCACAAAAAAAATGAGTATTTCTTTAGTACTGTGAACCTCCTTTTCAGGATCTGCCCCCTTAGATACTCACAGTGAAAAATCCCAAAGGCCAGATATACCTTTTCTTTGCGTATGATCACAAAGCAACCAGCCCCTGACCCAGTCACCACAGACCCCTATTTTATAAAGAGAGCTTGCTTAGCATATACAAATTCTGGATTCAAACCCTAGTACCATAAAATTGTGAGTTTTTTTTTAATTTGACTATTACCATAGCAATAATTATATAGTATTTTCATAAAACTACAAATTGATGATAAAGAAGCTCTCATATACATAATACGTAGAGTGGAACATCTCATGTAATTACAAAATTGCTCTTCATAACCTGTCTATCTGGGCTCTTTTTCCAGTCCTTCAAGCGGCATTAAGTATTCTCAGTATAAACTGTTGTTCTGTGTATAATGCGTGGCATGTGATGAGTGGTGGGATGAGTGCAGAACCACAGTTTCCTGTGTGGACCATGATCCCAGGTTGCATCCCCCACACACCTGGGACTGCAAGTCTGCGATCCTTTAAAAGAATACCAGACGTTTGCTCATCAACTTCCTTGTTCTGGTTTTAGGATGGGCTGGTGGCTTTCTTCCTGGGATTTGAAATGGAGGGACAAATTAATTGAGATGTTTACCAAGAACTAAAGCAGAGTGTTCGTGTAACTCTTGGCAAGAATAGGACACTTGTTAATATAAGTACTATTAAAATTCCCTTTACAAAAAAGGAAGTTTTGCTAAATGAGTCTGTTGTCTGATCCCATTAAATTCAACCACAGCTGATGGGGCCCAAAGCTGGCAGAGAAATGGTTAAAATCTCTACTTCTGTCCTTAATTATGTTTAAATGAATTTTAGCTTGCAGACTGAGTGTGTTCACAGAGCTATGGAATAATCCACTGTTCTAAGAACCACTAATTCCTAATTGACGTAGTAGCTTATAATTGTATTTTCATAGTGTTTAGTAAAAACATTCAGCTTGTTAAAAAAAAAAAAATTAAAGGCCCATAATATGAAACTTATGATCAAAGAAATCAGCTGAGATCTATTTGCAACACATTTTTCCTTTCTAAAAAAGGGGGGGGGGGCACTCATCCTTTTATTTGGGTAACACAATGGCAATTTTTAAAGCTTTGGTACATGTGCAAAGTTGAACAAAAGAACCAAACCTAGTCTTTATGGCAACATGTTCCTTCCCAGGAAGTATGTCCCAGCTGTATCACAGATAGACTCAGGATCACAGCACTGTGAAATGTGGCTTATAGCCCTGCCTTGTACTCAACCTACAACTTGCGCACACATATATGGAAGCTATCTTGGAAAGCAAGAGATAGAAATTACTTTCCTCAACAAAAATGATAAAGAGAACTGTAGAACCCAGTCACGTTGAAAACAGCAATGGGCAGGGAACACAACGAGACAGAGAGCACCAAATTAAAAATGCAGAGGATATTGGAAAAGGTAAATTCAGTTTGCCCACCTTCAGCAAATATGCTGGAAGGATATTTGATGAATATAGTATGCAAAAAATTGCCCTACGAAACTTAAACGTTGACATATTCTGGTATCCTTAGTCTAAGAGAATAAACCCATTTACTATATAATATAAGCTTTATGTAGATCAGAATACAGATCACTAAAGGAAACAAATTATGGATTAATTAGGTGTCCATGCTCAAAGCAACAGTTTTGGTGACCTACATGCCAAATGGCTGTGACATATACCACCTTTGTGTATGCCACATCCTGAGCAGTCAGCATAACTCCAAGACTATCCTAAAAATATCCCATCAACTCTGATAATCATCCCCCTGAAAGTTCTTCTGGTCCAGCCTTGTGTATCTGGAGGAGGCAAACTGATCACACCTACTCAAAAAGTCCAAAGCACTCCAGATTCAGAAACCTCTCAAGTATCAACATGATACTGCAAATAGGAAACTCCACACTCGTGGAACAGGAGATGGTCAAACATGTAGGTACACAAAAAGCGTTGTACAAATAACTTTCAGTCTACATTGTATAACATATGTATAAAACATGAGTGAATTCCAGGTTTGGCCTTGTGTCTCATCTCCAAGATATCCTATAACGTATGTATATGTAAAAGTTTCAAAATCAGAAAACTTCATTGTGTGAAACACCTGTCATCCCATGAACTTCAGATAAGGGATGCTCAGCCTATGCTGCCTTGGTTTTCTCTAACACACGCCTGCAATATTTTGCTTTTCCGTTGCTTCTGAATGCACTTCTCTCTTCCCACTTCCCCATCGCTCAGGCTTCACTACCATTCCAACACTGTGCAAGGCAACCTCTCTTGTATGGGAGTTCCCCACTATATTTCATCCTAAAGGGACACGGGTTGAAGAAATGCTTGCATTATAGAATAAAAATTCACATGCAGTGCAGGATACTGAAAACAAAATTTATATAGTGTCAGGTACATGTTGGTACATACTTGTAATCCTGGCACTTGGGAGGCTGAGGCACGAAGCCAGCCTCAACTATATATCAAGACAAAAGAAAGAGGGGTACAGGGAAGCAGGCCCTCTACACAGGAAAAATGTTTGAGGATAAAATTTTAACACCATAGAATTTACAGATAAATATACCAGAAGTCACTTTGAGGAGAGGTCTCATGAGCCCAAGCTCACTTACAATTTACTATGCAGCTAGGCGAATACTTGAACTTCTGATTCTCCTGCCTCCATTTGCCTGGGATTACAGGCATGCACCACCATGCTAGGTTTACATGGTGCTAGAGATCAAATTCGGGACTAAACTGCATGCCAGGCAAGCACTCTCCCAACTGAAGCATATACCCAGAACTGCACTAAGACAGGTCTAAGAAGAGCCCTTCAGAACAACAGACAGGTTATAATGAACTAGGCTTGGCTACAGGATCCCATCCCCTACCTGCAACTTTCTACAAAGCCTCTATGGAGGAAAAAAAAAAAATTCCCCCAAACAGCCTGGTATCCCTAGGTTCAGATTTTTACTGATCCTAAACCTCTTTTGTGTGATCTACCAAAATTCACAATCTATTACAAGTCAAGTGAGACTCTTGGGTTCTCTGTGTCCATTTCTTCAGCAGTGAGGCATACGGACAGTGTCTCACACCCGCTGAGGTCTTACACATAATTCTATTATTAAAATAAAGAGACTATTGTATACCTCACTATCTATACACAGAGCAGAATGTGGTTCAGGAAGCCCAGACCAAACCTGCATGCTCCTGTTATCAGACATTCCCACACAAAGCATGTCAAACAGTACACAACTGCCACTGAGGTCACTGCAAGAGAAGCAAGCACCATCCCCATAACCTCACACAACCTCATTTTATAAACTGAAAATTCCTTCTATACTGAGCTGTTGAAAGCAAGACTTAGGCTGGCTGATAAAGCATGCTCATGAAACTTCAATTACTTTAAAAGGGAGAAAGAAAAAAAAAAAAACAAAATAAAGCAATCTTTGCTGAAGTGTAAGAAAACCAAAGCGGAAAAGTTGAGCAGCAAGCCTTCCTTTTTCTGGGCCATCAGATAAACCAGGGCATGGGTCTCCAGCATGGGACTCTCTACGGAACTTTTGATGGGACAACAGCTTTATCATGGCCTGGGTTGTTATCAGAGATGTTCCTCTACATCTTGACAAACTGACAGACTGTCCATCACTGGCCTCACTTCCTCTTCAAAGGCCAAGGCCGTGTTCAAACAGTTGGGACTTTCTAAGCTATTTTTCCAATTATGCAGTATTTCAAGAACCACCTTATTAGCAGAGGTGTCAGTCACTGAGTGTGGCTCAGCACTGCCGTCCCTCACCCCCATGTCCAAAACTATTTTGTCAGAAGCACTTCATTCTAGATATTGGCTACACATCTGGCAATTCCAACTTAGAAAGAAATTGTCTTAAAATTGTGAGGTATCGAATTTCTGCTGTGGAGGAAATATTAAGTGCAATCAAATGAGTAGGGAGGAAGGAAGGTAAGAAAGGAGAGAAGGGCAAGAGTAAATAACCAACGAGATAGCAGATTCTAAACACAGCCATATGGGTGACCACCTTAAATGATGGCGATCCCAGAGTGTCCATGAAACGGACAAACCAGAAAACCCCCACAAGTGATATTAAACACTGATGTAAAATGAGCACCTGCCACCCGAAGAAGTGACCATCCTAAATCAACACATGTTCTTAAAAGGTGTCCACGTGGGGCTATAGAGATGGCTCAGCAGTATACATAATAAATAATAAATCTTAAAAAAAAAAAAAAAAGTGTCCACACAGTGAGCTGGCTTGCCACAAATTTGGCAGGAATGTCACCAGAGCACCCAAACTACAAGTCCCAAGAACATATAAGAAGGACAGCTGAGAGTGTTCAGGAGGTAAAGGTATCCTGCCACCAAGCCTGATAACAGAGCTCAATCCCAAGAACCCACAGGATAAAGAAGAGAACCAACTCAGCCACCACACCCCCATTAGCCCCCCCACACACACACAGGCAAGCATACACACATGCATGCACACGCACGCGCACACACAAGCACACACACACACACACACACACACACACACACACCACACACACACACACCAGCACACACACATGCATGCAAATAAATAAATGCAGCATAAAAAAATTTAAATGACATATACTAAGTTTCTGCAAAAGAACTATAGGCCAAAAGATGATATAAACTAAGATGGGAGTACAAATTTTAACAAATAAAAAATAAAGATATTAAAGCCAGGTGGTGGTGGTGCATGCCTTTAATCCGAGCACTCAGGACTCAGAGGCAGACAGATCTCTGTGAGTTTGAGGCCAATATGGTCTACAGAGCAAGTTCCAGGATATCCAGGGAGGTTACACAGAAAAACCCTGTCTCAAAAAAATCAAAATAAATAAATAAATGTTTTAAAAGAAAAAGAAAGATATTAAACAATATACATAAAGATATGCAATTGCAGAGCCTGGAGAGATGGCTCAGAGGTTAAAAGGACTGACTGCTCTTCCAGAGGTCCTGAGTTCAATTCCCACAACCATCTGTAATGAGATCTGGCACCCTCTTCTGTATACACAATAAATAAGTAAAACTTTTTTTAAAAAAAGATATGCAATTGCATTAAGCATCTAGGAGTACAAATTTAAATCATGAGAGGTTACTTTATGCTCACCCCCAACACAAAAGGTAAATTAGCAAGGGTAGTGAATAATAGGACTATCTCCTGGTAGTCCAGGAGGATTTGCTCCAAACACCATGGAACACAAGCCAACATCATCTAATAATGCAGAACAATCTCCTGCTTGGTTATCCAGCTGGGAAGAGGCAGAGAACCATTTATTCTGTGTTCTACAACACAAGAATGGCCACGGTCCTGACACTCATTTGCAAGGACAAAGGCTACATACAGCCTGATTCTCTCCAGAACCTACTATAAAAATTAAGTTTATTTAGGAGGAGAAATAAACAGGAAAACTATCAGGGGTATCAGGGTGGGGGTAGACAAGAAAAGAGAGACAGGCAGTCATGGATTGGCTTTTAAACTAACTGCTCTGTGAGTGACTGAGGTGTCATTTCATGGGGGGCACTATGGGAGTTGCAATGACCTATGGGAAATGTAGTATTTACAGGCAAGTCCTAAGAGCCACAGGCTGAGGGCTGCTCCCAGGACCCCTCTGGTCTATTGTAGTGTGCTCTGGCAGGAAGGCTTCCTACAAGAGAGTGACAGCTGCAGCCCTCAGGCTCAGAAGCAGCCAACAGCATCTGGAAGTTGGTGAGAGCTAGGAAGATCTCAGGTCCACTCCAGAACTCAAACCCAGATGCTCCTGACTGGAAACAGATAGATAAGTTGTGATACATTTACACAATGTAATACTTCAGGGTAGTCAGAAGTCTGTTGAAGCTGTGTATACCTCACAAAACTCATAAGGCTATCTAACAAAGGCACTGCAAGATACAGCACAATTTCACTTACTTAAATTTTTTGGCTGTGTAACATAAACCAACCATTAGGGAGACACATGTGTAGTAAAACTATGAAGGAATTCCAGAATACAAGGAACATGAAACATGCAAAATATACTAAGAGAAGTCAGCTATCCTCACCAAAGTAACATGTCTATTTTAAAAACACAGTCTAATGGAAAGAAAAACATTGCATCCGAGGCAAAATAAGGAAAAAAAATAATTGGAGATAAAAAAAGAACTACATGGAACCTGACAGTGGTGGTGCACACACACCTTTGATCCCAGCACTTAGAAGGCAGAGGCAGGCGGATCTCTGTGAGTTCAAGGCCAGCCTGGTCTACAGAGCAAGTCCCAGAATAGCCAGGACTGTTTCACAGAGAAACCTTGTCACAAAAGAAAGAAAGAAAAGAAAAGAGAGAAAGAGAGGAAGAAAGAAAGAGAGAGAGAGAAAGGAAGGAAGGAAGGAAGGAAGGAAGGAAGGAAGGAAGAAAGAAAGGAAAGAAAGAAAGAAAGAAAGAAAGAAAGAAAGAGAGAGAGAAAGAAAATGAACAACATGGAATGAGGGTGTTCAAGCTGGATTTTATGGGTGTTTATTTCTAAATCTATATACACATTTAGTATGCATTATTTCATAAAAGTTGTCGAAGCAAGGACTAGAGAAAGGACTCAATGTTAACAGTACATTCTGTTCCCCGTATGTATGTGAGGCAGCTCACAACCTCCTGGAACTCCAGCTTCAGAGAATCCTACACCTCTGGCCCCCTTGGACTCTGCACTCAAGTGTACATGCCTCCATGCACACATATACAGATGACTAAAAAATAATAAGAATAAATCCTTGAAATTTAAAAGTTATCAAAAGATTCTCACAAATATCTCTGAATGGATGAATAATGGAATCTCTTTTCTGTGCTTTCTTTCTTATCTATCTATCATCTGTCAACATCTATCTGTCTGTCTGTCTGTCTATTTTGACATAGGTCTTTTTCTGAAGTACAGGCTGTACTGGAACTCACTGTGTAGCCCAGGCTGGCCTCAAAATCCCTCCAACAACAGTCCTGCCTCAGCCTCCTGAGTGCTGGGAAGACAGGTGCTTGCTGCCATGCCCAGCTCTCTTTCCTGTACTTTTCACAGTCAACATGCATTCCTTTTCTATTAATGAAGCACTTTAAAAAGCCAAAGGCATTCCCACAAGACCCCTTCCTTCCACTCCTACTTCTACCACATGACACAGCACACAGCCAATCTAGAAAAAGTGGGAAATCAAAGTCACTTGATTCCCCATTGTGGTTATTAACTTACAGAGTGAGTCCTGGCTTGCTAATTCAACTCTACACATTTACATTTGCCCACAGGCATTAACAGGGGGTGTGGGGGGGTGGAAAGTAGGCCAATTCTAAAATAAATCATCTGGTGGGCAATTAAATACTTGATAAAAATTGAAGGGAAGGGAAAAAAAACTATATCACTACAGGTAAAATCCCATTAAAACAGATTCCTAATGACTTTCTACCCTCTGATGAAGAGACCTGGAGTTACATTCAGGGTGTATCAAATAGCACTTGAAACTCAAGTATTTAAACTTTAATAAGAGACTCAAGGTGTTTATAATAATCATAATATCAATTTTTATTTTGAAAGATAAATTGTAAGTGGAACGGGCAACCTCATTGCCTTCACGGCTGCTGAACCTGAAAAGGGAAGCTGCTAGATGCTTGGAATAACCCACCTGTGTATTCCTCTAATGTTTTGTATACTGTGTAAAACCATTAAAAAGAAGAACATTCGTGTTGCTCTCAGAAGTCACGTGTATCATGCCACTGGCTCAGCTGTGACGGGTGTTCAACTTAGCATCAATAGCATCCTGCCATCAACATTAACACAGAATAAAGTTCTTCAAGGCCTGCAGAAACCTGCTGTATCATGTCCAGTACTAGAAGCAGGTTGATGGATTGGAGCACTCTATTAGAAAAACTGTGTTTTGACTCTGTACTAGCTAGCATGCCCTCCTTCAGGAATTCAAAATCATTAAGGTTTATATATTCATAACCTGAGAGTCCTAAGTGAACAGGCCAGAGGGCCCTAGCAGCACTTCAAACTATTGGGGAAAAAGATTTCCTGCCCAGATAGAAGCAACAGACCATGAATCTCCTTTATGAGCCCAGAAAGCTTTGATTGAAGAGGGTAAACTCACCTCAACAGCAGTATCTGCCTCTACAAGCTTCTAGCCTTGACCCCTGACAACTCATTCCATTTCCCCTATTCTTTTAGGGTAACTGTATATAACGAACATTGTGCAGGAATGTCATGGGTCTATAATATCTCTTAAGGGCTAAATTCGGCAATAAGAGGCTTCACTCCAGGGTATTTAAGGGAGAGAAAGAAAAGGGGTCAAAATGCTAAGGCTTGACCCTGAGTCAGAACACACAATTTATAAGCAGTCTATCCATTGTGTGGAGAATCCAATTCCTAAGCCCCATAGCCTCCAAAGGTTGGAAGGTGCAACATGACTTCTATCACCAACATAACCAGGGTGTCCTCCCAGAGTACCAGTGTTGCATGCAATCTCAGGTGCATGCACTGCTCCCTGGTGCATGAAAGAAAACCATTTCCTGGTCTGCCAATAGGAAAGCCAGCCCCAGGAAGCTAAGCACCATCATCTTGTCACTCAGGCGATGTCAAGCCACTGCCTGAGTTCTAATCGGGGATCTGGCAACTCTGATGAGAAATATTTTTGAAGCATCCATAAATGATCATTATCCATAAATGGAATACTGAAAATCAAAGTCCCTGGATAACATGGATTTTCTTAATTTTTATCCCCCTCACACTCTACCTCTGAACTCCCTTTTTAATTAAAAACAACAAAAAACTTACATCGAAAGCCGACAACAGAAGAAGTACTACAACAAATTCTATAAAAATTCACCTTGCAAAAAAGTGGGTTAGAATGAAATCTGTCTTTCAACTGAGAGACGAGGCCAAGAGGCAATAAAAAGATATAGGCTTAAATGAGGAAAAATCTTTACATCATCATTTACTTTTCCATTTTAATTAAACTTGAATTCCAAATGATGCTGAGTTTATTAACAAGATAATTCTTTGTAAGTCACTGCTGAGCAGGTTCTAGAAGACTTTTATGGTTTGTCAATATCAAATAGTGGAGAGTAATCTAAGAATTTAGTGAGCCAATAAAATGAAAGGCAGTCACAATCCACCCACAGTCACTGGAGAACTCCCTGGGGGACCGGGTTCCTTTTCACCACGACCAATTAAGGCAAAAGCTCCGGCATTGAATTTTCCATTTGTACCTCAGTTCCCTGATCCCTCTTTCCAACCGACACACAGCTGTCGGTGTTCAGGCATGCTTGTGAGCACTACGTGTTTGGAGAGATGGGATTCAGATTGTTTTTACAACTGGAAAATGTCTACACATCATATACACAGAAGTGAATCTGATGATCAACATAAATCTCAAATCACCAAGATTTACTATTTACATATGTGCTCTGTGTGCTTCAAATAAGCATGTTTACTGCAGTTCTGTCTTCAAGGTGGCCTCCACCTGGAGAACCCCAGCATTCAGGAGGCAGAGGCAGGTGGATCTCTGCGAGTTCAAGGCCAGCCTGGTCTGAAGAGTGAGTTCAGGTTAGCCAGAGCTGTTAAACAGAGAAGCCCTGTCTGGCAAAGGGGGAAGAAAAAAAAAAAAAAGACTCAATGTAAAGATTCAGGACTCTCTGTCCTGACACAAATGTCCCATTAGGTCACACCTGCAGGAGCATGTACACAAAAGTGTGTGGCTGAAACTAAGCTGGACACACAACAAAATGTATTGAGGGAAAGTTCCCAAGAACTTAACATGAGATATTTGAAACTTCAGGACAATATCATCCAACATAAAGTATCTTTAGGATCCTTTATATCAAGGGACTGAAAACACATCAGAATTCTTCATAATCCTGTATCAAATCTAACTTGAAGGTGGCAGATTGCTCTCAGTTTGAGAATAGCCATTCAACATGTAGGACAATATTTTATTTTCTCTACCAGTATATTATTTTAATTCAACATTTACGGAAAAAATAAAAATGAGCCAAGTAGCATAACTCAAATTTCTAATTCCTTAGACTGAAAAGCATTTCTGTTAAGCAAGAAAACAGCACCTTGCAAGCATTCTCCTCTGCAATGACCCTGAAACTGACCTCCCTTCTATACACTTTACCACCAATGAGCAGCTCTGGATATGTGCATGCTCACCACCTCATTAGCTTCCACACAGCATCAACACCCTTCCACATAACATGAGCTAAATTAAAAAACAAACCATAAAAAAAAAAAAACCTCAGCTGTTCTGCTTACATTTTTTTAACCAAGATAATAATACCTCTCATCTAAAACCACCACAGGCCATGGCAGAAACACCAAATGCAGAGGGCTGTGAGGGCTGAATAAGCCCATTGTCCCTTTTCAGACAAGAAAGCTGTATTCACATGAAACCAGAGTAAAGTAAAACGTAGACTAGAATAAAGGCTGGAAATCCAGGAAACAGTCAGAAGCAGCTGAACCCACTCACATTTTTAATCATTACTTAGAGCTTGCAACTTCGATTCCATCACAAAATAAAATCATGGGCAAGGTGGAAATGCCTGAGGATAGCACTCTGCTATAAGAGGTACTGAGGAAAGCACTCTGCTGCAAAAAGTACTGAGGACAGCACTTTGCTATAAGAAGTCTTGCTTGTTTTGCCTAATTTGTCCTGTGTAAAACCCTTCCTGTATATAAAGGCACACAGCATAAGCTGGAAAGGTCAAACTGATCAGTACTTTCTATCATTTTTAAGGTTTGTTTTTGTTTTATTTAGTTATGTGTATGCATCTATATGAGTGTATGCCAAGAATGTGTGTGTATCCTCAGAGGCCAGAAGAGGGTATTGGATCCCTTAGAACTGGAGTTACAGGTAGTTGTGTGATGCCTGGGTGCTGGGAAATGAGCCTGGGTTCTCTGGAAAAACAGAAAGCACTTTGAACCACTGAGCCCTTTCTCCAGCATTTGATCTTACACTCTGATTCAAGATGTAAACCAAAGCAAGGCATGGTGGTATACACCTTTAATCCCAGCACTTGGGAGGCAGAGGCAGGAGGATCTCCATGTTTGAGGGCAGCCTAGTCTACAGAGTGAGTTCCAGGACAGCCAGAGCTACACAGAGAAACCTTGACTCAAAACAAACAAACAAACAAAACAGTAAAGCAAATTAGAATAGCATTCATTTATACAAACACTGCTTTCTATAAATTATTAGCAACTACATATAAACTTCCTTATTTAACTACTATGAAGACCATATCAAGTCCATGTTGATATGAGAAATGAGAAAAAGAAAGCTCAATAGAGAAGAGATTTGCAGTGTTAGCCCACTGGCTAACACCTGCTCACCACCCTCACTCTCACACAGTTTGCTGAATTTCAGCTAATTCGTCCCACACCCCATCTAGATCTTCTCAGAAGTCAGTTCTCTACCCTCCTTGGCACCAGGAAAGACTTCGGTACCACCAATTAGAGTCACTCCCATGAACCTATTGGAGGAGAAAATGCAGAAGAAAACCACAATTGGTATAGACTGGATTTGATGTCACTAATAAGGATGCTACCTAAGTATCCACTTTAGGGCAAAGTCAGTCACTGCAAGGCTGCCTCCTAAGCAGAAGTAGCATTACTGCTGATGCAAGTTGCCAGAAAGCAAATTTCCTGACAATACAGCAAGGCGTTCAGTATGGCACCCAGCACCCAGAAAACAAGGAAACAGTATCCCCTCTAGGCCTGCCTCCTACCACGGTTTTGAACACTGTTCTTAAGATTTCTGGCTTTGTGCCTCGTGTTCCAAGCCCTCCCAAAGAAACTATAACTTCTCAGTATCCTCTCAATGAGTTCATCTGTACTTAATACAAGCACATTTCTGTTTCTTGCAATTAGGAACACTGACTCAAATATCAAGTACTGGGGTTGTGCAGTACTTATTCTCTTTGGGGAGTCTCTAGGCAAGTCCTAACAGCTGCACTGGACTCAACCAAGCAAAACTTTGCAAAAAGTGGAGCAGCAGAATTGGTGGCATGCCTAGCCGTGCAAAGGCCCTGAGACAGAAAAGCAGACCGCTTGGTCTTGATGTAATGAAAGGCATGAAGAATGGAAATGGGACAAAGAGGGAGCAGAGGCGAGTGCGTGGGGCATGACTAGGCATGTGCCTATGCTAGCCCTGCATGCCATTAGTTTGCTTTTCTTTATTAAGCCAAGATAAAAGAAGACATAAGCAACACACTTAAAATTTTTACGATGAAATTTTAGGCCTAACTAACACCACAGCCCCAGGGCAAGCTTTCAAACGTGTAAAGACAATGAGGGTTCTTGCATTTCTGCACATGTGTGTGCTCACAAGTATGCACAAGTGTACACCTGTGTGCATGTGGGGGGGGGGGGGGGCTAAAGGCTGACATTGTGTATCTTCAGCAATTGCTCTGTACCTTACATCGTTGATACAGGTTTCCTTACTAAAGCCAGAGCTCACTCATTCAGCAAGAATCACTGCTCATGGAGCCCAGAAGTCTTCCTGTCTCAAATCACAGGTGCACACTGAGGGTTCTCGGGGCATCTGAGGTCTCTACCTCAGATCCTCAGAGTTATGTGACCAACACTTTACAAAGTCACCCCACTCTGCCCTCCAGCATGCTCTTTCATCTCCACATAGAAATATCACTAGATTCTTCAAATATCCAAGTAACAGCTGAGGCATGGGAGACTTGGTGAACACGGTGGCTTAGGGTAAAGAAGCATGGGTAGGTCAGAGGCCCTATGCTGAAGTTACTCTGCACTTTGGAGGATGTTATTTAGTTACCCAGGCAGCCTGGAGCATCTACTGCCCTCCAATCCTCATAAAACCACTGTGTGGCTTAAATGAACCAAGAGATAGGCATGTCCTATCTAGTAGGTTATTAATACAGGATCACTGTGATGGTGATACATTATCACGGCTCCAGGGTGATCTCTTGGACGGTAAGTGGGAATGTCAGGACGTCCCTATTGTCACTACTCTTAGTTACTTGTGCTGGGACCAAATACCAAACAAAGCAACTTCAAAGCAGGACTCGTTCTGTAGATATTTTGAGGGGACAGTCCTCCCCCTTCCCAGAAGGCCTAGCTGAGACAGCAGGTGGACGGTGGACCAGGGTGCCAGCTCACAGGGTAGCAGAAGCAGAGGAGGGGGATACCAGGGCTCAGCTGGCTTTCTCCTTTCTCTTTTTATTGCAGCCAGGACCCACCCATGAAATGGAGCCCTTGACATTCAGGGTGGATTTCCTCCCTCTGTAAACACCCTTCCAGACACATCCAAGGGGGTGCCTCCTTAATGTTCTCTTAATCCAATCAAGTTCATAATCAAATTAACCATGGCCATTCCCAACTATGCCCAGAACTAAATATAGGATGCCAGAAGCAGTTTTACCAAACTGAGAGGACTTAGGGATAGTCAGTCTCATCCCAGCTTAAATTACTTCAGGGGACACTGATGTTAACCCTGGGATTCTGGGATTCCAAACTCAGATGATTCATAATCCAGAAGACATAAATACATCTGCTGTAGCCAAGTAAATTATACGAGCCAGTCAACCATTGCTTTCAGGGGACAGAGATGGTTTTCTCCTTTATCTCTGTATCTCTAGAATCTAGGTGCTAGTACTAAAGTTACAGGAGACAAGAAAACATAATTGTTAGGGCCAAGGAGACACCTCAGTGAGTAACAGTGTTCGTCATGCAAGTCACGAGCCTGAAACTGGCATAAAAAAAAAAAAAAAAAA
Organism: Onychomys torridus; assembly: GCF_903995425.1. Classification (NCBI taxonomy): domain Eukaryota; kingdom Metazoa; phylum Chordata; class Mammalia; order Rodentia; family Cricetidae; genus Onychomys; species Onychomys torridus. Next base: position 102,484,577 of record NC_050447.1, read on the forward strand.
ACAGATGTGGCGGTGCACATCTGCAATCCCAACACTCCTATAGAGAGATGGGAAGCAAAGACAGGACAACTAGGAGATAGCTCTTGGACCAGCTAGCCTGAAGTCTACTGCTTAGGGTTAGGGACATCACCTTAATAAGGTATGGAAGGTAAAAACCAACTCCTGAGAGTTGATCTCTGACCTCTCCACATTTTGGTATGTGTATACCTTCGATACATTTAATTAAAAATAAAACAGTCGATGACTCGTTGGATGTGTACACAATACACAAGTTAGCAGAGCAGAGCACAGAGGATGCAAATACATGCAGTCAAGGATACAGTTTACAGGGCACATGGCAAGAAGGTATGCTCAATGCGCAGCCGGCAGACTAACTCAGGTACTAAGCGCTGGGCAGTGGAGAGGGTACTTAAGCAAGATGTCACACAAAGAATGATGGTCTTCAGGGGGGCTTGACCACCACAATTGTTCTCATCAGTATTATTTCTGGTTTTGTATGTTATGAACAACCTAAAAACCAGAAAGTAAATTGTCCTTAGTCACCAACCTATTTTATCAGCTACACAACAATATCCTTAGTAAATAATTCAGGCTAGGTATTGCTCAGCTGGCTGAGTGCTTTGCCAGCACACACGGGATCTGGCTGGGTTTGGTCTCCAGAAGTACGTAAGTCAGATGTGATAGCTCATACCTGCAATCCTCAGCATGCTGAAGGTGGAGGTAGGAAGATGATAAACTCCAGCATATCTTCACTACCTTGAAAGTTCAAAGACAGCCTGGGCTACATTAGGCCTGGGGCGGGAGGGGTGTATGCACAGGAACGCACATAAATATCATAGTAAGATTTGAAGTTTTCTTTCGGTATTGAGTGATCTCACCACAAAACAGTACAGAGAGAGTGTCTCTAAACTATCACAAAGAAACGTACATCTTCTTTGTCCTTAGTCTGGAGGTGCACAACTCATTTCAATACTCAACAGTAACAAGTGACCCTCACGGCTTGAAAAGAAACTTGAGTTGCCTGAGCCATCCACACTACATGTAAAAGTCCATCACATTCAAGAGGGAAAATCCCTCAATATTTCCAGGACATTCCACAGCCCGCCAGTGGACAAATGCTGTTTGACAGCTCTCCTGGCCAGGCTGTGAGTTAAGCAATTTTGACTGGAAGACACAGGGAGGCATGAGTTCCCAGGCAGCACAACCCTCTGTGAGTGAGGAGAGCATTCAGTGAGGCTTGGAGCTCAGTGTTACTTCACAGGAAAAGAAAATATTCAGAAATGCCAGCAATCCCAGGCAAAGTGGGTGGTCCATGTACGTAAGCCAGAATTTGAGAAGTGCAGACAAGAGAGTCAAAGACAGCCTCAGCTCTACAGCAAGTTCAAGGCCAGCCTGGACCACATAAGAAAGACCTTGTCTCAAAAGAAGAGAGAGAGAGCCAGGCATGGTGGCATATGCCTTTAATCCCAGCACTCTGGAGGCAGAGGCAGGTGGACCTCTGTGAGGCCATCCTGGTCTACAGAGTGAGTTCCAGAACAGCCAGGACTGTTTCACAGACGAACCCTGTCTTGAAGGAGGGGGGAGAGAGAGAGAGAGAGAAAGGGAGGGAGGGACGGAGGAAGGGAGGGAGGAGGGAGGGAAGGAAAGAAAAGGGAGTCAAAAAGGGAGGGAAGAAAGGAAATAAATAAATGACAGAAACTGTTAAGACTTACTGCAAAAAAGGGAAGCATGCATAGAGAACCACTTAATCCCATCCAAGGGTGCCCCACTACTGGAATACATTCAGATCCTAATGTGCTCTTAACCTGATCTTCCTTTACATTTCAATTTATATAACTGACCACATGAATGGATTTAAAGCACACTATCCCGGGGGAACAAGATTGAAAAGAGCAGAGGCTAGCTCATCAGAGAAGCCTTGAGAGCCTTTGATCCTCAAACCCACGGCACTGGAAAGAAGACTAAGGTGATGGCACTGGACCACAGTTAGATTTTGCCATGGAAAGGTGCTGAGGACCACGGAGAAAGATACAGACCAGACCTTAGGGAAGCAGTGGGTCCTCTCCCCGTTTCCGGTTGTAAGCCTCCTATGTCCACAACTTGATGTCTCATCTTTTAGAAGGCAAAACAAACAAATTGACAAACTTGGCCTGGGTGGGGAGCTTGCCGTGTAAGAATGAAGACCAGAGTTTGATCCCCAGAATTCTTAGAAAAAAACCTGGTGTGGTAGCACATGTTTGCAATGCCAGCTCTGGGGAACCTAAGACAGGTGGAGCCCTAGGGCTGGCTGGCCATCTAACCAGCTAGGCGAATTTTAGATCAAGGAGCCAGTGAGGAGCTCTGTTTCAAAAAGTGGCTGAGTTCTAGTCTTCATGAACTCATGTGAACACCCACAAAACGCGCAAATTAACTAACGCAATTAAAAGCCACAGATTCAGCTGTCGTCTTGCTTTGTCTTTCACTTCTGGCCTAGACGATCCCAATATATTTATCCTTACACAACGCCTGTCACTCATCACTCTGCAATTTTTTGATGCATTTTCATGCCCCTTTTACGTTGGCCTTCACTTTCCCTTGTACACAGTATTTCTGCGAACTTGTGAGCCTAGAAAATCTCATATGTAATCTAAGCGCAATCAAAAGTCAAATCTTCCTGTAATGACTTAAAAGTAGGTAACCCAACATTAGGCTCGAGACCTGTAGGCTACAGAATTGACCTCACAATTCCTTCTGTGTCTAAAGCCCTATTACCACTGTTTTTCATACCCTAGGTATCCTTACCTTTCCAGGATTTCTTGGCATTAATACAGTTTTCTTCTACAAAATATCCCTCTGTATGCCAACCTTCTTATCTGCAGATCAACAATATCCATGGACAACATCCACAGTCCACTTATTTCTAAAACTGACTTCAGTTAAAATTTATCTTTCTCATCAGCTGGGTATTTGGGATGGGACATACAATTGCTTCCCACTGGTAGACCACAGGAGTACAGACCAGGGAACTTAAATGGCTGATTTACCCAGGGAAAGAAAGCTTATTTTTAGTGAGGAGAAAAATGTTGATTTAATTTATTTTACTGGCTGTGAATCTCCTTTGGAAAGGAGAAGGAGCATTTGATTAATTAGATTAGCAAATGCAATAAAGTGTTTATTCACTTGGGTGAATCAAATGCTTCCCTGGATTCAGCTGAATTTTATTTTAGGTTTTCAAACCTGTCCAGTAGGTAGCAAGGTGGAAGCCAAAAGCCCTTCCACACCACAGTGCTTTCAAGTGTCTTTTCACATGTTAATTTGATCTTTTTCAGAAACTGCCGGCAGACAGAGTTCCCAGCCCCTCCCCCTCCCCTCATGGAGGAGGGGCGGCATATGGATGATACACACAGATGACAGGAAATTAACCACACTACTCATTACCATTTGCTATGCTTCTGGGTTGTAGCAGGTTTTTCCTTTCTTACTGACTTTCTTTGCAAATTTCCTTTCCACCCAGCACAAAAATCTCCCAAGAAAATAGGTCAGCAGATTATAAGGTCATTAGAAAATACGTATTAGAACGAACTGTTGCATTTGCAGAAAAAGAGTTGTTAACTTGCTGCAATTGCTGCTAGCTTTTCTCCCGTCCCTTTCACCGCCTGTCTCCTTCAGGAAGTCCCTTTGATGTGTCTTGCTCCACAAAACCACTCCTGACTCATTTGTTACTGAGACTTACCAGAGAAACAGCTGTTCAAACAACACACTTGCCTCTGAAAGCCTGGGAAAATTGGGGACAATAATCAAATTAAAATTCCAGGTCTACGATCTTTTGACAGAATGCAGACAATTTGGAGGTTTTTCTATGAAAGCACATCACAATAGAAGAGACTCTGCAGCATCGTGTACTGGATTCTCCCATTAATGAGCTGATGACATGTTCAGAAGGAGGAAAATCTGGTAGTTCACCAATAAATCAAACATATTTCCCTAGAAAAGTTTTTTTTTCCTTTTTCTTGTTATAATTATTTCTAAAGTGAAGATCCAAAAGGACGGACCTTGACACCCCAGCCTTGGGCCCGGCCGGCACCAGACTCTGAATGGCAATGTCACATGCAAGTGCTGGCGGCGGGACACAAGCGTCTTGGGTGGCTTCTGATAAACAGGAAGCACCACTGATTTCAGCTGAAAGTAGAACTGAGTGCTTTTATCCAAAGGCTGTGAAAACCACCTTCTCCAGGAAAGGTTAACATCTCTGGAGTTCTTGGAAAAAGCAGATTACAGGATCACAATCGCCTTCATGTTAATGAGGTGCAGGCAACTGGCCTCAGAGTTGAAAGGAAAAAGAGAAAAATGAAAATCAAAGCACATTCACCCTTATGAAAGTATTCCCTTCCTCTCTGCAACACATCCACAGACTGGCTGAGCGAGCAGGGAATTTAAAGGTATCTGAGATCAAACAGTTTTAATACTTTGAATTACCCTGAAAATAATGCCTGCCTCAGAAGATAAGTGTTGCGCATGCCAGCTCGAAGAACAGCCTTCTCTTCTCACGTGTTCTCCAGGATCCCTCCCTGCAGTTGGTCCAAGCCCGCTGAGAATCCAGCTCCCCAAGGGCTCCTAACTCCAGCCACTTTCCCACAGCCCTACAGCTCCCAGTTGGGCTGTTTCCCCTAGCCAGGCAATGCCAACACTGCTACTACCCAGCTGTCTGTCCTCACACACCAGCTTCTCTAATCCCAAGAAGCAGGATCCACTCCAAACACCTCTGGGCAATGTAAAGTAGGATCCGAGTATGTATGTTCCTACCAAATGCCCACATTCCCACCACACACACCACACTACAGCCAGAATGCCAGAGCTGTACCTCTTTACCGAAAAGGTCCACATTCCCACCACACATGCCACACTACAGCCAGAATGCCAGAGCTGTATCTCTTTACCGAAAAGGTCCACATTCCCACCACACATGCCACACTACAGCCAGAATGCCAGAGCTGTACCTCTTCCGAAAACATTCACTCACATATAAAAACAGATAGACATGGGCATATACACTGGACTTCGGCAAGTACCCACGGGACCCTGTTCTATCTACCCTGGGCCCTTTTCACCGTCTTCCCTTTGACTTCCTCTACATCAAATTTAGACTCTGCTGGGTGGATAACACTCTCCCAGAGCACTGTGTTTGGACCTATAGGGAGTGTGCAGCATGTTACACTCCAGGGCTATCATTATTCATCATTATTCTCTTCCTTCTAGACTGAGAAGCAAGGCACAAGGGCTGAGCCTCATCCTTGTTGGAGTTCAATAAATAGCTACTCAATAATTTTTTTTAACCAATTAATATAACATCACCACCCAAATAGTCCCTAGAATCCGTGACAAGTATTTTCTTTGGAAATGAGTTGTTAATAGGGTTGTCTTTCATTTTAGAAAGTTTCTGCAAACATTACCTACAAAAGCAACACACAGTATTGTATTTAATAGGTGTCTGATCATGCATAAAGAAATGCACAGAGCAACAATGTCATCAGGACATTTAAATATCAAGTTTTCTTAATTAAAACTATTGTCAGGCACTAAAGAGGAGCAAAAAGCATGTAAGGTCCATACTTGTTACACAATGGCTGGGGCTGAGTAGTTCGAATCCCACCAACTCCAAAATTCAGTTTGCCGTTGGCCCTATTCTACTCATGCTATCTACCAGCCACTGCTCTGCTGACCCCAGCCTCACACACAGCCCATTAAGAAAAGGTAGCATGTTCGCAGCCATTCTGTTGTCTGGCTGGCAGACCTCTGCCTGCTGGAATAAACAACGTTCTTGCTGATGGATGGATGGAAGGAAGGAAGGAAGGAAGGAGGGAGGGAGGGAGGGAGGGAGGGTGAGGGAGAGAGGGAAGGAGAAAGGGAAGAGAAAAGAAAAAAGAAAGAAGAGCAAATAGCACTGCCATGTGCAGCACCATCCATTTTACTCAGAATCCCAAGTCATCTATCTAGCCCCTGGGTGGAGGACTCAGTGTGTGAAGCACTTGCTATGCAGACATGGAGACCAGAGCTCAGGTCTCTAGCACCCATGTCCATGCCCTACATGGTCTGCCTGTAATTCCAGGACTGGGGAAGCAGAGACAATGGACGCCCACAGCAAGCTGGCTAGCTAGACTATCTGTAGAGGTAAGCTCTGTGTTCACAGAAGACTCCCAATGTCAACCTCAGGTCTCCACATTCACGTACAAACAAGTTCATGTGTGTGCCCATGTGCGAGCACTCGTGTGCGTGTGCACACACACATACACACACACACACACACACACACACACACACACACACACACACATACACACATTTTGGATGCTGAAAGGACAAACATCAGGTTTGCCCTTATTGTTCTTAATTTTCTGCAAATAAACAAACTTCAAGAGACTCTCACCACCCTGACAAGGACTCAGCTAATGTGGTAGTGACCTCTGGCCCTCTTCTGAATTGGTGTGTTTAAGCTTGTTTGGTAATTTAAAGAGTAGGAGTGATGAAATCACTCCTCTGGCCCATTACAGCCTCTAGTTACTATTTGCCTTAGGCTCCTGCCTCAGCAAGACCTTAGATCTGTGTTTAGATACTGACCGTAAAACAAGCTAGTAGTGAGAATGTGCTTTCACCCATTTAAGTGTAGCTGGGACCCACAAGAACAGAGTCCAAACTACCCACAGCCTGTGTGCCCAAGTCTCCAGGTGATCCCTGGCCTCGCTGTCTGGGCTGGTATCCCAGCATAGGATCAGAGTTCCAAGCTACCCCCTTGTGCCTTGCTTGCACAGGCTCTCCCCTCCACTTGGAATGTTGCCACTCCAGTCACATTCCTGCGCCAGTCTTATGCCTGGAACCCTACTGGGACCTTACTGGGCTTTTCCCCTATCTCCTGCAGAAGCAAACAGCTCCTCCCTTGTCCTTTGCCCTTCCTTTCCTTATCTTTCTAAAGCCCCCAACAACTCGGAGATTGCCATTACTACTCATTGTTTGCCAGGTGTGTGTGTGTGTGTGTGTGTGTGTGTGTGTGTGTGTGTGCGCGCGCGCGCGCGCGCGCGCGCGCGAGCACACATATGCTCATGTGGAGGCCAGAGGTTGATGTGCGTGCTCCTAAAGGTCACAGGTTTGTGCTGCCCACCTTTCTCCGTTGCTCTCCACTTTATCTGCCGAGGCAGGGTCTCTCTTTGTCTCCACTCATCTGCCTGGCTTTTATGAGGATGCTAGGGATTGAAGAAACTCTGATCCTGGAGTTTACAGGGCAAATGCTTCTCCACTGAGCCACTCCCAAAACCCCACTTACAGTCCTCCCATGCTGAGAACCCCCTCTATAAATAGACACCATGTCTTACTCATATCCATTTCCTGAGTGCACAAAGTCATCAATGAATGGTTTAATGAGGTAATCAGCTTTGCTTCACCTCTGCACACAACTGAGGCCATATTCAGACGACCGACAATTCCATCCATCATGGTTCCCTACCCCCTTACAAAAACAGATCACCAAATACACAAGTACTACAAACTTGCTGTCTGCACTGAGGGAAGGCTACAAAGCTAACTGATAATAACAAGGACACAGTTCCGTCTCTGAAGGGATGTATAGCCTTTAAGTGATTGTTCCAGCTTGATGAGGAGCTGGAAGCAACCCAAAAGAGAATGTTTGGAGATGTTACTCACACTATTTTGGCCTTTTTAACATTTGCTTAGCAACTATTTGCTGAATACCAGCAATACACACAGCCTGTCTTATCTGTCCGTCTGCTTTCTGTTGCTATAACTGAATACCATTGGCTGGGAACTTTATAGAGAGTGGTAGTGAACTGGCTCATCACTCCAGAGGCAGGTGCCAATGTTTGCTGATGCAAAGGCCATCACTCCAGTGAGATACAGCAATGTGTGTTCCTCTCTCCTAAAAAAGCCATCCAGTAGTCCTGCCCTGGGGGTCTTCTTCTCCTGACCTCATCCAATCCAAATCATCACCCAAAGGGTCAACCTTCAAATACTACTGGGAGAATGTTTCAGTGTTCTTTCCGTTGCTGTGATAAAATATCCTTATCAAAGCAACTTTCGGGAGAGATTTATTCTAGCTCTCAATTCCAGGTACCAGTCTATGGATGCAGAGAAGTCACAGCAGAAGAAATCTAAAGCACAAGGCACGCATCACATCCAAAGAGCAGAGGGAGAACTGGATGCATGTGTACCTGTTAGTACTCAGTTCACTTTCTCTATTCTTATCCAGCTCAAGATCCCCTGCCCAGGGAAAGATGCCACTCAACAGGGAGCTAGGTCTTCCCACATCAATTAAGGCAATCAAGACAACCACCCACAAACCAACCAAACACCCCTTTGCTGAGACCCTGTTCCCAGGCGAGTGCCAGGTATGTCAAGTGGACAAAGACTACCCATTACATTTAGACCCTAGGAAAAGGACACTGAGTTGTGTGTGAGATGAGATCCTGGTCTTACCCAGATGGCCTTTTGGTCCAGTTGAGGATGGAAGGCACCTCTAAGGCATGACTGATGGTCATGTGAGTGACAGAAGGGGAGGATGCTGAGCCCTGCAGGAGGAAGGAAGCAGCATTTGTATTCTGTGTGCAGGTACCATAGACTGCTGGGAGGGTGGTAAATGCAGTCCCAGATGACATTTGGGGGTTTTTGTTTTGTCTGTTTGCTTGTTTTGTTTTCAGGCCAAGACTTGCACACAGCTGTCCAGCTGCTGGTCTCCTAACTGCAATTCAGGAACTGGAGAGCTAGGGCACCTGTGCCTTGGGGGCCAGAGCAGACAGGAGGCCACAGAGACTCCAGGTTTTCCTCCCAGGCTATAAGGTTTATAATTGAGATGCCCTGAGGCATCCAGCAAGCTGCTTCAAGAGGAAGCTCCACACAAAACCCAGGTTCTTCAAGAAGGTAGCTCAGGAGGGCTGGCCACCACATAGAGCCAAGGATTTGTCTCACACACAGCTCCCTCAACACATCCTAATACACTCACAAACTACCTTCAAAGGTCCGAATACATTTCCAGGTGTTGCTACAGTGGGAAACATTAGCCTCCACTGTCTTCACTGTATTTGTTACTGTAAATCCTCGGGTTTAGTTACACTCCATGTTCAGAAAGAAAGAGAGAAAGGGAGGGACAGAGGGAGGGAGAGGAAGGGAGAGAGAGAGAGACTGCCAGAGGCAGGAGAGAGAGAGTGTAGTAAGGCGCTTGCTGCATAAGCATGAGAATCTGAATTCAATTCCAGAACCCAAAGTAGGACAGGGAGGCCTGGATGTAAGGGCATGATTATACTCCCAACACTGGGAGGCGCAGACAGGTGTAACAAGTCTATCAGGCCCTCAAGAGACAGGCAGATCTTTGAGGCCTGATGACCAACCAGCCTAGGTGAGTTAGCTAATTCCAGGCCTGGCGAGAGACCTTGTTCCAAAAACCAAGGTGGATGACACTTTTCTGCTGCTGGTGCCTGCACACATGTGCACCCACACAAATGACACAAAAGTTCACACAAAAACATGACAGGCACACATGCACACACATGCACCCACACAAATGACACATACACATACATAGATACAAAGTTAAAAAAGGTGTCACAGACACTCATTGTACTTAATATTTCTGTAGCCCTGTTTTTTCACATAGTCAACATCCACGACATGCATTCTCAAACTGGAATTGTCTCTGTCCCTTTTACAGTGTGTGTTCTGTTGTTCACACACAACAAAAATTCTTTTCCCTTACACTTGAATTCTCAATATCCCTCACAAAGTCAAATATCTTCAAATATCCACCTTTATTGGGGACCCGTGCCAAGAGTAGGTGTCCAAAAAGCACATCTGTACAGAAGGATGTATGACCAGGCCTTCATGGATAAACCCATGATGTGGAATTGCATGGGAAAAAAAACAAAACAAAACAAAACAAAAAAACCTCTACTTTCTGTGCCTATGAATGCCTGTTTTTCTCCAGTCTGGACAAGTATTTATACATCAAGAAATCTCAAAAGTAGTAAGGCATGGGGACGCAGTTCTAGAATGTCAGCACTTGACACAGATCAGGAGTTCAAATAAAAAGCTTTTGTGGGTGCTGGTAAACTCAGAAAGAGCTCCATGAAGGCTGTGGACACACTTCAGAGAACCTTGTAGCAGGTTGCTGCTGCCCACCCTGGGGTGCTCCACCCTGCACACTCTCACGTGTGCACCTCTGTACCCAACCACACAGTAGTCACCAGCCCCCACCTCTGGTACTTTGTGGCATCAGGACTTGACCCTCAGAAATAGGCAACAGCATTGAACTCCTACTGACTATAAACCTCCTCCTGCCCTGCCCCCTCACCTCCACCCACTCTACTACCTCAGCAGTTCCCAGAGCTCCAACAGCTGAAGAACATCACCGTGTCAGGTCATCTGCAAAACCTAGGACTGGAAGGGTGACTACGTTAAGAAAATAAAGGCTATGCCTCACAAGATAGGTGCCTATTTTAATCCCAGTTCTTGAAATGTAGAGGCAGAAGGATCAGTAATTAGTTCTAAGCTAGCCTTGACTACATAGCAAGTTTGAGAACAGCCTACATGAAACTCTGTCTCAAAACACACACACACACACACACACACACACACACACACACACACACACTAGTAAATAAATAACAAATAAATAAAAGAGAGGAAGAAAGAAAGAGGAGGGGGTGGTACATTTCATTCCAAAATTAAGTAGGATAATTATTGTCTACCACAAATAAGAGATTCAACCATGTTTGCTCAATCGTTCTGAAGGGGAGGAGTGTTTCAGTGCATGTGGGTAGGTGGGTCTATAGGTCAGAGGTCAACGTCAAATATTCCTCAGGTACTACTGTCTATCTTAGGTTTTTGTTGTTGCTGCGGCTTATGTTTTGGCTGTATGTGAGCACACACACACAGAGGGCCATGGCGAGCACGTGGACAGTCAATCCTCCCCTCTCACATTTATGTGGGTTCCAGGGATCAAACGGAGGTGTTACCAGAGCACAGCAAGCACCATCACCCTATGAGCCATCTTGTTAACCTCTGCTTTGTTTTCAGAGATAGGGTCTCACCGGAATCCCCGTTATCTACCACACCCCATTCAATTATAAAAAAAAAAAAAAAAAAAGGAATGTGTTCTGGGGTTTGAACTTAGGTCCTCATGGTTGTGCAGCAAGCATTTTACCAACTGAGCCATTTCCTCAGGCCCTGGCTGCACTTTTAAGTAAATTAAACATTTATATTAAAGTATGTTTTCACACACAGCAACATGCCTATGGTACAGGGACCATGCCTTACAAGGGAAACTTGTATGTGAAGAGCCCGTTTGTTCTGTGAGCTGGAGCATAGCTTAGGTTAGAAAACTGCTTACCTTACAAACATAAGAACTGAGTGCAATCTGCCAGAACCCCACAGGAAAGTTGTGTCTGGTGGCACCGGGCGTGCTGTGCTGAGGAGGCAAAGACAGGTGGATCCCAGCTCACACAGGTGTACATGCTCACAGACGAAAACACAGAAATTGTCTTGCATTTTTATCTAAGGACTGGTAATGTGTTTGCCTTCATTCTTGTCTATAGCTGATGTCCACTCATTCATTCATTCCTTTTGAGAGGGTTGGGGGATAGGGAGCCTCATGTAGTCCAGGTTAGTCCCAAATTCAGTTACAGCTAAACTTAAACTTTTGGTCATACCTCCATATGCTCCCCTGTCCATCCATATTTCCAACATCCCTTGTGCTAATCCTAGGGTGCTGAGGTTCCTCTGTGGCTTCACTTGGGTACCCTCCACCTACTGCTTCACACTGCCTGCTTTCTTCTCAACCACGTCAGGTGGAAATCTCCAGGCTGCTTCAAATGGACCTGACACAGACTCTTTCAGTGATGGACATTGGTGACAAGCTCTTTCTCTCTGTCAGCCTAAGGCCACTTAGAGGTGCCTGATTTGAAAACATCTTGCATTTCCCATCCAAACATCTTTTAGTTCTCCAGCTCCTCCACTTACTTGGGTTCATGACAGCATAGCATTGTCTGGGACAAAAGTCTTCAATTTTCTCTGCCCTTTTACAACATTCGTGTACTTGAACAGTGTCTATACCCAACAAAGATTAACTGTCATCAACAACCTAAAAGAAACCAAGGTGAACACTCATGTCACAGAAAGGACACAGCTTCCTTTTATTATCTGAGCGGCATCTGTACAAGTACTGAGATACTGAGAAAAAGTTTTCATTTTTTTATTTTGTGTGTGTGTGTGTGTGTGTGTGTGTACATGAATAGATTCACATGTCACAGCCTGGGTGTGGAAGCCAGATGACAACTTGCGGGAACTGGTCCTCACCTTCCATCCACCATGCGGATGCTAGGGATCGAACTCAAGTCATCAGGCTTAGCGGCAAGCACCCTCACCTGCTGAGCCATCTCATGGGCCCTGAGTCTCTTCACTTCACTGAACCTCTGACTTGCTTGTAAAATGAGGTGAAATCTACCTTCCTCATTGGTAACGGCAGGTATGTGGAAGGCTCAGTGGTGACTAGGCTGCCCCCACACCACTCCAGAGTGTTGGCTATTTATTTATTCAGAGAAGAAAGTCTTAATTATCTAAGATAAGGTGAATATTAGCATGAAATTGTTGAGCCTTCCTTTTTTTAAGGTGACTGAATAATTTACATTTTTAAGAGCTAACAAGCACTCTTGTTTAAAAATACCAAGGGCATATTGAGACAAGCCTTGGGTCTTCAGGAATATTGAACTTCTAGCTGTTTCTTTTCTCCCCACTGTGGGTTTTTTTCCCCTCCCTCTCCTTCTCTCTGTAAATGAAAACAGCACGTGAGAGAAATGTTTCACACACGCTAGAAAGCAAGACAGCAAATGATAAGGACGCTAGACAAGGTCCTGGGGCAAAGCGCTTGCTATGCTCGAGCTCTGGAAAAGACTGATTAAAGATTCCAAACGTGGCAGCCACACGAGAAACACACATGTGGTTTTCAAATATCTGAATCCCATTGTGCTGTTCTTGGCACAACCCACACAGACCCAAGAAGCCAACATGTTCACTAGAACACACAGGCTTCCACTGCATCCGCAACACTTCAGGGTATTCCAGGCACCAGGATAAAATACAGAATTGAAAAAAGAAAAACAACAAAAGCCTACTATCTGTCCATGCTTGGCCTTGCCAATGGAAATGAATAAATAAAATTTAAATACTGTTTTATTAATATCAGATCTGCTCTGAGATGACTACAGACTCCTTTAGCCTATTCAGCAGGATTTCTCACAATGCTACAATGTGAAAGATTTATTTGTCATTGTCCAACACAAACAATGAGAAACTCAGCCCAATGCAAAAATCCCCAGGAGAAACAATCTGCAATTTAATTAGTGAATAATTGGAGCCACTGAAATACAATTCCAGGCATTTTTTGAAGCAATATTTGAAGAGACATCTGCTGCATCTATGTGTTTAGGCAGAGTACAATAATGTGGGATCTGAAGAGATGCCCACGGTGATGAACAAGACTAGCTGTTGTCAGGGCAAGACCTGTAATTTAGAACAAAACTCCAGGAATTCTCCCTGTTGACACTCACTCCATGCCCACAAAATCAAGAGGTGATACAGGATAGACAGGTAGACAGACAGATGGGCGGGCAGGGCAGCACAACACCTTCCTTCCAGTCTCTGGAGCACAGAATAACAGAAAGAACACAATTTAAAGTCTCAGCACTAAGCTGATGACCTGACTCCTCCGCACTGCTTCCTTTTACCACTACCTCAGTGTTTCTGTTCATGAGATGGAAATATAAGTGCCTGCCTCACGTGAGTTTTGAATATTAAAAGAGAGTCTTTATAATAAAGGACCATATGAAAGGTACTTGAAGATACTGAAATGTTGAAGAAATTAAGATAATAAATCGAAGCAATGACATGTCACTCTCGCACCTTCTACCATGAGAATTTTATTATTTTCAACTCAGAGACTTATTTATAGATGCAAGATATTTCACTGTGCAGGCTTTCAGTCTGGCTAGATGAAATGTAGAGATGGGCGGCTGTGATGGCTATGAGGGTGTGACTTTACTTAATGCCTCTGAACCAGGCTCTGAAGCCCAGCAAAGATGAGCAGAGGTGTTGATGTTAGAACGTTAACACAGCTGCCTTCCAAAATGTGACGGTGCCAAAACTTCATGTTGTGTGCAATGCATAGTAACCTTGAAAAATTATTTAGAAGCATTTTACCGTGATAAAAGCCCTGGTAGCCAATACAGTAAGCTACAGAAGCCAGGCACAGGGGACTGAGGAAACCAAACATGGCACATAGTCCTAGCACACTGCCAAAGCATACACCAATTCTAGGGCCTCTGCCAAACTTTCAGAAGAAGTCTTATTTCCCTAACCTTTGTTAACTGCAAACCAAATGGACTAGAAACTAAAAGTATCTGAGCCAGGCACGGTGGCTTATCCCTGCAACCCCAGTCCACCAGAGCTGAAGGCCTCAAGTCCCAGGCCAGCCTGAGCTACAATGTGAAACCTGTCTCAGCTAAGTACATAAATCAATAAGAGTTAGGAGTATGGCTCAGTGCTTACGTAGCATACAGAAGGCCCTAGATTCAATCTCTAGCATCAAATAAAGCAGGTGTGGTGGTACAAGGATGTTCCCTGTGGGTAGAGGAAGGATGATGGTGGCCAAAGTGTTCCTCGGCTACATAGAGAATTCAAGGCCAGCTTGGGCTACATGAGACCCTGCCTCATTTTTTTTAATCAATAAACTAATAATTAATTAATTTAAGGTACTTGTATGTTTGGTAGCAAGCCCTCTAACGCCTAGGCTTTTTATGCTTTCAGAAACGCAAAGGACATCTGTGCTGAGTCATAATCAATACAAACACTTCCGCTAACTTCGGTGGTTTACATTTGAAAACAGTTTGTTGGGAAAAGTCCCTTCTCACCCCAACTGCACCAAATAAATGGGTTAGAGATAAGAACCCCAGAAAGAAGATCAAGAATTCACACCCTAATGCATCCACTTTGAAAGGCTGATGCTCCCATTCTCTGTGTGATTAGAGTTGTGTTACCTGGATCTCCATGGATAAGAAGCACAGCACAGACGTAACTGTGGCAAACAGAGGTGTCACAGCTGAGCTCTCTGCTTAGTGACAGGCACCCAAACACGCTCTGCTCCCTACCATTAGCTGGGTACAGTGTGCCAATGATTGGAAGAAAATGGATGACAAGGACGTCCCTCTTGGATGTAGTGTTCTGTGATGTGGTTTTCTATCCTAAGGGTTTGTCAGGGAGATCTAACAACACAATATGTTGGCGTGTCCCCTATCCCTTAGATAAAGTAGCTAGGATACAGGAAGACATCAAAGGATCTAGATAATTGAGGCTTGACACCAATAGCTGAAACAAACACCATGAAGAGTCACCTGTCTAGAGGCTCCATTAGTAGAAGGCAAAGGCAAGGTCAGCTCAGCTTCTGGCCACAGTACTAGGTCTCAGAAGTCAGTAGAAACCCCAACAGCTAAAGGAGTCTGGACCAAACTGCATCTCAGGCTGGAAACTCGAGGCTAAAATGTCTTTTATCTTTGGAATGCAGATCACAAAGGAACTAATTCAAGGTTATCAGGTGAGAAAAGACAGGAAAATTTTGTGAAGACTCAAATTGCTACACGGTTTAACAGCACATTTCATGACAACCTCTGCTGTCAAACTAAGGTATTAATAATATTGTAAAACAGTTTGATCTAGTTCAAAGTAGGTATCTCACCACAATGACAATGCCTAGTAAATCCTTCCCAACAACATCATTAACTGATCACCTTTCAAATTAATAGATTTTCAATAGATTATAATAAGTAATAATAAATAAGTAAAAAAATAAGCAAAAGTTAAATAGATTCATTCATCTTAAATTCTTTTACAGAAGCTTCCTAGTTTTATACTTCATTTATGCTAAATTTCCAACTTCAAAAGGCAATAGAGAAGGCACTATAGAAACTGAGTGTGTGTGTGTGTGTGTGTGTGTGTGTGTGTGTGTGTGTGTGTGTTGACACTGGAGACCTACTCCCACACTCTATCACTGACCTCTAGCCCAAAGACATTATTTTGGCAGGGCTGAAATGGTTCATCTTTGTTATCAACATGCTGCCTTTAGAATCACCTAGAAGACTAGTGAGTCAGATTTCTGGGCGTGTCACTGAGGGCAAGTGCAGAGAGGATTAACCAAGGAGACAAGGGGGTACCCTATGGATGGGCAGCACCACCGGACGGGCTGGGGGCTGGGCAGAACAAAAGAGTTCTGAAAAAAAGAGGAAAGTAACCACAGCCAGCATTCCGTGTCTCTCTGCTTCCTACATGGCTATGAAATAAAATGTTTTTCTCCACCAAAAGCCCCTGTTGCCATATTTTGCTCTAGCGCATGGGGCCAAGCAACCTAGGATAGACTGAACCCTCTGATGCCATAAGACAAAATAAGTTCTTCCCCTCTGAAGTTGTTTCTGTCCAATATTTTAGTGACATGAGAAAACGCTAACTAAGCAATAACTAGATGCTCCCAAGTTGCAAACTTCTACATTCACCATTCATAGGAATGCTCCAAATTTCAGGAAACATGGTCCAACAGCATGGTCCTGGGATTCTTGCCCTGGCTCTCTATACAAGACCCTTTAAGAGTGCGTCAACAGGGACTAGGAAGAGAGCTCGGTGGGTACAGTACCCACAGCCAAGGATGAGGCCAGAGTTCAGATTCCCAGTATCCGTGTGAAACACCGGGAGAGGCAGCATGCTCCTGTCACCCAGTGCTGAGAGGGAAATAGGAGAGGCAGGTGGGTCCCTACCGCTTGCTGAGTGGCCAGTCCAGCTGAAAGAGAGAGCTCCAGGTCTCAGAGATCATGGGGGTGACAGAGGGAGATACTGCAGTCAACCTCTGGCCTCCACGAGGGTACACACAGGTCAGCATGCATACGTGCATGAAGAGGCACACACCACACACACACACACAAGAACACATCAACAGAGGGAAGAAATCTTATCTTGAAAGACACAGGTAAGAAGGAGGCTGGATCATAACCCAAAGAACATGTTCCCCTTTCGCCTACTGTGGGTAGGTTCAGAAACTGCATGCTGTGATTATCTCCTGAGCAACTGCAAGAAATGGAAGGCAAAGATCTCTGTTAACGTTCATGGACAGCACCTTAGAAAGGATGCTACACAGTCCCACAGAAATGGACAGCCTGCCAGGATGGTGACCCAATTTCCCAGCCCTCGGGCTGTCTTTTAATTATTGTATCTGAAAGCATCTGGCAGAGTGCTTCCAAAGCCCCTGCACACAGCTCTTACCATGAAAGCCACAACCTCACTGCAACTAAACATGTGTGAAGGGGTGGGTGGCAGAGCTGGAGTGACCACTCAGTGATTCAGCCCCTAGTAGCTCACAACCACCTGTAACTTCAACTCTAGGAGACCCCACATCCTCCTCTGGCCTCCACAGGCACATGCATATATGTGGCACCTATACACACATGGAAACAAATAAAAATAAACCTTTTTAAGGATGTGGGTGGAAGAGTCGAGATGAAAAGCCTGGTATGAAGCCTTCTCTGGGTGTTCTGTTCATCTTAGGTCTCCAGATTACTCATCCAGTACTCACCTTAGTGCCTACTTTCCAAAGACACAATCAGAAGCAGATGACTTTACTTTTAGCCTCCCCCGCTGGCAGCTATAAACATCCTTTCATTACTGTGTTTAATAAATGCATTGCCAGGCATGGTAGCACACACCTTTAATCTCAGCACTCGGGAGGCAGAGGCAGATGGATCTTTAGGAGTTTGAGGCCAGCCTGGTCTACAGAGTGAGTTCCGGGACAACTAGGGCTGTTACACAGAGAAACCCTGTCTCAAAACAAACAACACAAAATTTTTTAAATGCATCGCCAGGCATGACAAATTGGGTTTGTGACCATGTAGACCAGATGTCAGACAGTTTCATGTGAAAGGGGGGCCCTGGTAGTGTCCAAGGGAATGGATAAATCCAGCATCAAACCTAAGATGACTGAATCCCAGTTGTAAGTGGAGACAAGGAGATGTTTGGAACAATGTAAGATACATGACGTACTGCCCCTGGTCCACTACCACCATTCTCCGCGTCTTCGGAGAGACTTCCAGAGAAGTATCCATCATGCAAAGGACAGTTATAAGAATTCAGGCTGTTTAGAATGTGGCTCTCATGTCTTTGAAATTCTCTGGGGAATACTGCTCCTCGGTAAAAGACTATGTGCCTATAAAAATAAAATATCCCTTTGTAGATTTTGCCCCAGGAAGGCTGTACAAACAGGTAGTTTAATTATGCAAGATCCCTTAGGAAATGAAAAGGATCACAAGGCCATACCGAGCAGACCAGAGAACAGCATCTCTGCAGATGCTGGAGGAAGGTTTCTCATCCTGATGGATCTGGACCACTCAGGGGAGACACCTGCAACAGTGCAGCTGCTCCTGGATAAGAACCATTAGCACCGAGGATCCAGCTGAGTGTGGAGTGCTCACCGAGCATGGGAAGGCCCTGGGTTTGATTATCAGCACACAGAGGAGGAAGAAGAGGGGAGAGAGGAGGATGGAGAGGGGGAGATGAAGAGGGGAGGAAGGGGGAGAAGAAACAAAAACAAGCAAGCCCCTGTTTCATCCATTGATGAGTGAGGTGCTAGACAGACAAAACCTCAGATACCCTGCAAGGTGAATCTAGACATGAAGCAGTGACCTGGACCTGGACCACTGACTTGGTTCTTTATCATGTGAGGAGATGCTATTGACTCAATAATCTGGTGGAAAGCATTGGATCTGCTTCCCAGCAGAAGAGACACACCCATGAAGTTTTATACACAGCTGCTCTCTGCTCATGGATCACTTTCTTTCAGTGCCTGCACCCCAAAATAAAAACGTATGGGCCACGGGAATCATGTAGTTGCTGGGCTGAAGCTGTACGATCCTGCTATATATAACTTATAAATTTTTGTTGATTCATGGGCTCTTAGGAGCCTAGATTTGCTTCCACAGGCTCACAGTGGTGAGAAGCCTGACCTCTGTGTCTAGGGGAGTCAGGCGTAGCCTGGGAGCACAACCTAAAATAAAACCTTGCAGATAAAATCTGGGCCTCTGGAGTCCAAAGAGTCCTGACTCCTGACCTCTGCTCTGTACTTCTCTACTGCTGTCCCATCCCTTTAAAGGTCACGTAAATTCTATGGCCTCCGATTGAGAATCTTTGAGAAACTAGGGAAAGGCTCTACACATCTACGCTCTGTCTAGAGTGATAACAGGGTGAAGCTCCTCCTTGAAGGCAAGGCAGAGTCCAGTGATAAAGCCTGATGCTGAGCTGTGAAGGCCTGGGATTAGAGGCAGGTAATGGCAGATGGGCAGGAAATATCACAAAAGCTGGTGAGTTTGCACATCCTAACAGAAAAGAAGGAATGAGATAGAAAGAGGCTGTGGATCAAAAATCCCCAAGGCAGGGCTACAAGCCCTTGGATTTCAGATCGGCCTGGGAATGTGATCCCATTTGCCTTCGTTTTTTCTGTGGCTAAAACAAAATACTCAAGACTGAATAACATTGAAACAACAGGAACTTACAGGCTCATGATTCTGCAAGACAAGAAGCCCAGGAGCAGGGTCCTAGGCATCTTACTGTATCGTGCAGAATAGACACCATCTGTAAGATGGAGTAAGTGTACAGCAGAGGGTTCGTTTTTTTAATTAAATAATTTATTTTTCATTCTATGTGCATTGGTGTTTTGCCCTGGGTGTCCTGGAATTGGAATTACAGACAGTTGTGAGCTGCCATGAGGGTGCTGGGAATGGAACCCAGGTCCTCTGGAAGAACAGTCAGTGCTTTTAACCACTGAACCATCTCTCCAGGCCCAGGGCTCACTTTTATAACAAGGTCACCCCCATGGTAAATCTTTTGGTCATCTACAAGTGGGCTAATTCATTCCTGAAGGCAGAGCCCTCAGGAACGACTTTCTTACTGACCCTGCCTCTCAACACTGCTGCACTAGAGACCACATTCCCCAAACATGAGTTTTAGGAGACACATTCAAACTATAGCACTCCTTGACATCCAAATAGAGGCTGCTGCGACACATTAGGAAGCTGCCAGAACACAAAAGATTAAAACCATACTGAAGGGGACTAGCAAGATGGCTCAGTGGTAAGGAGCTTCCTGCCAGGCCTGGCGAACTGAGTTTGAACTCCTAGACCACAAGGTAGAAGGAGAGAACTGATTCTCTTAAGTTGTCCTCTGACCTCCATATGAATATGCAGATAAACACAATAAAGAAATAAGGAGATGAATAAATATAATTATTAAAAGCCAGCAGTGGGTCGGACAGTGGTGGCGCATGCCTTTAATCCCAGCAACTCAGGAGGCAGAGGCAGGCAGATCTCTGTGAGTTAGAGAACAGCCTGGTCTCCGAAGTGAGTTCCAGGAAAGGTGCAAAGCTACACAGGGAAACCCTGTCTCGAAGAGAAAAAAAAAAAGGCCAGCAGTGGGTACCAAGCTTGCTGGCACAAACCTCACTCCAGCTGCTGTGGAGGCAGAGGCAGAAGGAGCTGGAGTTTACCACCCAAGTTCACTCTGAGTTCACATGAACTTCAGATCAGAATGGGAAACTGATACTTAATTTATACTCAGGGAGCACCTGTTTCAAAATCAAAAATAAGAAAAGGACGGAACATAACTTATTGGAACTGCATTGGCCCACCATGTGCAAGGCCCTCCATCAATCCCCAATCCCCAAAACAGAAAAAAAAAAAAAATCTCATTGAAATGCAAACACAAAATGAAAAGATATCCTAGAATCAGTAAATAAATCCAAGAGCTTTCATATATGGGGGCCAGAGGAAATGATTACATGGCACTAATTTGAAAAAAAATGGGAAATGCAAATAAAAATACAAAACGCTAAAATCTTTTTTTTCATGTATGTGTTTTGTTTTGTTTTTTGAGACAGGGTTTCTCTATGTGGCCTTGGCTCTCCTGGAACTCATTCTATAGATCAGGGTGGCCACAAACTCAGGAATCTGCCTGCCTCTGCCTCCCGAGTGCTGGGATTAGAGGCCTGTGTCACCACCACGTGGCTCATAAAATGTTAAAACCTCAATGAAACTGATGGCTTTCTACATAGATTCCAGTTTTCAAACGTAAACTGGGATGACCAGCCATGGTGGTACATGCCTTAACCCCACACTCAAGAGGTAAATGCAGGCGCATCTCCTCTGAGTTCGAAACCAGTTTGTTTTGTACCAGGAGTTCAAAGCCAGAGCTATGCAGTGAGACACTGTCATTCATAAATAGATAGATAGATAGATAGATAGATAAAGAGATGATAGGTAAATAAATCAAGCAAACAAGCAAGCAAAAACAATGTCCAGGGGCCAGGAGGTGGGCTGTGTTTAAAGTTCCCACCACTTCTGGATTTGGCCGCCTAGCATCTGCTTGAAAGACAGAGGTGGTATGGAGCAGGCCTACAGACTGCTGGAGACAGGCAGATCCCCAAAGCTTGCTGGCTGCCAATCTAGCCAACCAGTGAGCTCTCAGTTCAGTGAGAGAGGTTGTCTTAAATAAATACATAAATAAGTAAGGTGGAATAAGGTAAAAAGCAATGAATATCAAACTTCAGATCTCTACACACATGAACATGTGCATTCATGCACACAATTGCTTGCATGTATGCGTGTGTATAAATAAATATAAAAGGTAACATCCACAAAAAATTCAGTGTGTATGGGGCTTTATAGTCAAATATTTCAAATTTCAAAGACTAATAAATTTCATGCCGTTATCAACTGCTGCAGATAATTTTAAAAATAAAAATCAAACCTCTAGAAAGACACAACATAAATTATTTCTGCCCAGAAAAATAATACAAAACAAAAGCACAATCAGACTCTACTTCCCATAATAATGGGAAGTAGAGAGGACAGGGCTGAGAAGGTAAAGAGATCTGATCTAGGTCCACTGTCCATTCTTTGGAATTCTGTTCTGTTCTGTTCCATTTGTCTGCTTTCATCCAGGAGAATATGGAAGGCTAAGACTGTGCCTTTGTTTCTTTGAATTGCCTACTAATCACATTATAATTAATTTAGGTTGAAAGTATGAGATGGTCTTTTTAAAAGTACACACATGCATACATATATATATATATACACATACATACATATATGCATATGTATATATGCGCATGTGTGTGTTTATATCTATAAAAGCTTTTAAAAGTATGTGTGCATAACACACACACACACACACACACACACACACACACACACACAATCAATACTCTGTCCGTCTTAAGCTCTCCTAAGTCCACCTCTTTCTGTTATGGTAGTTGAGATATATAAATTAATTGGGCACACTCAGTATTATACACATCACACTGCAGCTTCTCCCACATCTCTGCTGTATATTGCCTTACTTTTATAAGTCTGGAACATGTATTTGGTTCCAAAGTCTTTGATAAAATGCTTTGCCGTGATGCAATATTTTAAATGTAAATAAACCACTGCATCATGTATTGATTTTATTTCATGTGCCGTTTCTCTGGTACCTTAAGAAGAATAAAGTCTATATTACATGTCATTCTCTTAAAGATCATTTTCTTGGAGAGGAAAAAGTAGTCAGAAGAGTGATGGATTTTATTCTGATGGATAGGGGGAACTCACCAGTATAGCAACTGCTGAGACTGATCTACACAGCCCAAGTATCGATGAGTGCAAGGAACAATAGCGGACTGTATATCTTGCCATTCTATGATCCTAACAAGGTATGAACCAGCAAAGCCAGGCTGAAAAATAACCCTGTGACTCATAACCTAATGTCTGCCTCCTTTTGGTATCTTAAAGTTTAGATTCCATAAGTACTATGAATTCTAGTTTCTCAATAGCAGGATTAATTCATTTAAAGCTACACTCACTGTCAGTGTGTAAGGATCAAGAGATTACTGATTTCTTCAACTAACTGCTAGCGGATCCCTGAGACACACTTTGTTATGGCTGTGACCACACCTAGGACTTTTCATTTCCTCCAAACAGTCTTCTGCACTAGACCCACAGAGGGAACCAACTAATAAAAAGATCCACAAAACATTCTGCTCCACAAGAGGGACACACACAACTGGCAAGAACTGCCCCTGGCTTTAGATTCAGAATCATTTTGGATTTAAGCTGGGGGGGGGGGGGACTTGCAATCCCATTCTTTCTGGGTTTGTGAGGGGCCAACACAGTGGTGGGAGTCATGGATGTGCATGAGCAGCTCCACCTCCTATGCAGGCAGAAAGGAGGGTGGAAGTCAGAGGAAAGGAAGGCTGGGGCTGAGCAGGAACTTCCCATGGTGCCTGAGAGGTGAACAAGCTGTTCTCTCAGCATTTTTCTCTTGGACCCAAGTGACTAGTTCCTGGGCTCCCAGAGAAATGTGTGCCCTCCGCCCTCCAAAAGGAAGTCCTCACCTGCTTGGTAGAGATCATTCACTACTCAACTTGCATGTTAAAAGGGAACACAGTAGCTTTATTTTGCTACCTACATTTCTACTCTAGCTATTAGGAAACTGCAAACAAGGGCTCAACAATTATTTTGAGTTAATATTATTATTGCTGTTGTTATTATTGGGAATGTAGGGCTTTATCTCCTGAAACTAATTGAAGAGGGATGTAAATTGGTATAGCCACTATGGAAATCAGTAAAGACCTTCCACAAAACTAAGAATAGAACTACCATATGATCTGATACCACTCCTGGGTACATACTCAAAGGAAACTTCCACCAAGACATCTGCACCTTCATGTTTATTGCAACACTATTCACAAGAGCCAAGATCAGGAACCAGCATACATGCTGATTGGCAGATAGATGTAGAAAATGTGGTATATATATATATATATATATATATATATATATATATATATATATATATATATATATAGGCAATAGAATTTTATTCAACCATAAAGGACCAAAATGAAATTGCATCGTTTGCAGGAAAATGGATGGAACTGGAGATCATTGTATAACAGAAATAGGCCAGACTCAGAAAGACAAAGAGGGCGCATTCTCTCACATGCAAAATCTAGGTGTGCGCGCACGCGTGTGTGTGTGTGTGTGTGTGTGTGTGTGTGTGTGTGTGTATGAGTGTGTGTGTGTGTGAGTGTGTGTGTGTGCACGCATAAGCACGCACGACATGAAAGTATAAATGTGACTACAATGTGGGAGGAAAGAGATAAATGGAGGGAGGGAGGGGAGCAAATAGGCTAATGGGGAAAGATAAAATATCACACTTTCTTTCATATACATGATCTATACTTAGACATATATGCACAGATGGTATGAAAGCAAAGAGGAAACTATTTGGGGAGAACAAGGGCATCACGGGGGGGGGGGGGGGGGGTGAAGTGCCATGTGAGGGAAGTAAAGCAAATGCAACTACATACATACATTATATATAATACATATGAGCATAAATTATATAGTAACACCATGATGAAGAAGCCTGTTATTTTGTATGTTAACTAAATTTTAGTTTAAAATTTCAGGTAAATAAAATAGAAAACAAAAGCTATGAACCAGACCTTGAGCAAGCCTATCAGAATGAGGTTTCCTTTATTACTGCTAATATTTGCAGGGAATTTGGAGAAAAGTAAATTAGAAAAATAAAAAAGGTAAAAGCTTATCCAAAAATGTTATTCCTTACTCCAAAAGAACATTTAAGTTGTGTTGTTTTTTTTTTTTTAAATATCTCCCTAGGACTAATAATATACACTATTTAAATTTAGCAAGTTCATAGTAAATTACTCTAAAATATTAATGCACATTTACACACACTCAAATGCATGCATGCACACACATAAAGAATTAGGTAAAATTTTCTGGAATTTACAATATAGTTTTTCATGAAAAGAAGGAGAAATGTTTTTGCCATCATTAAATAAAATCTATGCCATAGATTTTCCATCGTAGATATTTCTGCTGATTTCTCTTGCTGTGACCATGACTACTCCATTACCTAAGTGTTCAAGAAAATGCAATTTCCCTCAACTTTTGTCAGACTATAGGATCTGTTGACCTCTGGGGCCCGCTGAGCGTGCTACTCTTGCTGATGTAAGTATTCAGCCATCCTAATTATATTAGGTGTTTAGGTATCAGCTCTCTCTAAACGCTCTAGTAAGACCTTCCCATTGTTTAAGCTTCACAACGAGGAAGAGTGTGAAGACATATGAAGATGAGAGAAAAGGATGAAGAAAGAGAGGAAAGGAAGAACTGAGGATCAAGAGACCACAGAAGAAGAGGAGGAAGGAAGAAGAACCTGGTCCAAACTCAGCAACAGCACGATGGTCAGGGAGCTACCCAGGAAAGAGAAACTTCCATGGTGGGAAGAAGATGGAAGAAGGAAAGAAACACAGGGGAGTGAGACCACACAGTTCAAACAAGACCAAGGGACTCCTAGCCAAGCAGTGTGGATAGACCGTTGCCAATGGAGAAGGCAAACTGGAGGGACACCAGCTCAAATCCCTGCCGAACATCTGTGAGACTTTCTTTAGGAGTGGACACAAAACATGAGTAGTAGCCATAACAACGAAACAGCTGGTTGTGGTAAAGGAACATCCATGTACTTGGGCCATTTGTTGTTTATATGTACTAACTCATCTGAAACCCCCAGGAACAGAGTTATAGTTCCATGGTGAAGTGTCCCCCATAGGTTTATGCAGTTAAACACCTGGTCCCCAGATGGTGGAGCTGTTTGGAGAGGTTGTGGAGTATTTGAGAAGGTGTGGTCTACCTTAAGGAAATGGCTATGGGGGTGCAGTTTGCGGTTTATAGCCCATTTCACTTAGTTGCCTTTACTTCCTGTTCCATCCAGATGTGAGTAAGCTCCTGCAGCTGTGCTTTACCACCAAGATGAGCCATCTCTTCAAAATACGAGACAGAATAAGCCCTTCTTCCCTTAAGCTGTTTCTTACTAGACACTCAGTCATACAGAAAAAAAATAACTAATGAGGGTAGATATGAAGATGACTGTCACCATTTTGGAAAGATGGCACCCAAGGCCCTAGAGAATGGAATGAATGCCAAAGGCCAAACAGCTGGTAAATATTTTCAGCTACTCCAACAGCAGCAATGTGGATGAGCTAGATGTGCAAAGACAGTGTTTTTTAAATTATTACTATACAATGAAAAGGCCATTGCATTAGACTAGGAAAACATTATAGAAAGACTCGTCTCTGGTACAGAGATGGAACAAAGGTTGTCAACCAGTGTGTACCCTTTGAGCCCCCTCACCAGTCACTGCTGCATGTCAGTAACATTATTGCTCACTAGTGAAGGACTAAAAGCCACATATGAAGGCCACTCCTGAAGACTCCACAGTCAATGAGCAATGTCTACATTAACCAGTATGCCAAGAAAAATTCCTCAGACAGACTTTGTAATCTTCAAAAGGCAAGTTGCCCAGCAGGTATTGTAAGAGGCTGAGCACTGGCCCCAGAAATGTTGGATCCAGGCTCCAGATGCTGGAGCACTCCCTCATTCAGAAAAAGGATCTTCAAAAGTGTGAGTGAAGATCTGTAGGTGGGGTCTTGCTGTAGACCACTGCAGCAGTTCCTACCTACAATGTAACTGTCTTTGGACATTTCTATGTGTTTTCTTTGCCATGTTGGCTTTCAAAGCCCAGGGTCTCCAGCATCTTTGGTTAGTCCTCTAACACTGCTAACACTGAGTTCTTCTGCAGCCCTGAGAGTGATGGGAATAGAGGAGATCTGAGCAAACAGAAGACCATGTGTCTCAGTTGTGTCTTCTCCATCAGCATCATCACCATTCACATCACCACCACTACCACAATCATCATCACCATCACCATCATCACCACCACCACCACCACCACCACCACCACCACCACCACCACCACAATCACCATGATTATTACCCTCACCACCACCACAATCACCATCATCATCATCATCAGGCTGGCCTGGAACTCTTAGGATCAAGTCATCCTCCTAAGCAGCTGGGATTGCAGGTGCCCACTTCCATGCTGACAGGCATCAGAAGTCCTCAGAGAGAACTTGGGTCTGCTATTCAGTAATAAGTGAGACAGGCACCTTTGGGGTAAACCCCTGGTTCCCTGAACCTTCAAAGTGTACTTTCCATTTTTCAGATAAAACTTTCTGACAGAGTTGAACACATCCAAAAATGCTCCTGTCCACCATTGCAACATTTCAGGCATGCCTGCAATGACTTTTGAGCTCAAAGAATGGCCACTGTCTTGCCTTCCTGAACTGAGATTGCTAGGAAATTGTACTTACTGGCTGAGCGTGCACAGGACTGTGCTTTCCTCTCAACTGCTTTCCTGTATCAATTCACACAGATTCCCAAATAAAAATTCCTTTGTTGGAAAAGTACATTGCTTTGGTGGTGGTGGTGGGAAGGAGGGGGAGGGCATCCTGGAGTCTCCTTCCCTACTGCAGTCAGTAAACCTTGCTCCACTCTTTTACATCTTGGCTAAATTCATTTGTCTTTGCACACTCTGAGATGTGACACTACTGTCTTGCTGTACTGCTGACAACCTTGCTGTCTGCCCAATGTTGCTCCCAGAACTTGGAAGAAATGCTTTTCTGTTGCTTCTAGCTTCCAAGCTTGCTGCCTCATCTGTAAGATGAGGTATACATGCCACCATTTATATATAAAATGTACAGACTCACACAAATAAATATTAGCAGGGCAAAAGCAAAAGACTGACAGAATAGTCCTGAGGAAGCAGGACTAGGGAAGGAAAGAAAGGGAAGGAACCAAGGAGAGTGGCTCGTTCTTAACACGACACTCAGTTCACTCTCTCCTCTTCATCTGACTTTTTCTTTGCTGTGAAAAGAAGTGTAAGAATGCACCATCCAAAAGGAAACAAAACCCTCATTTGTTTCCACTCCAAATGCAGAGACACACCTCCCTAAAAAGAAAGCCGTTAAATGTCCAAAATGATGAATGAGTGCAGTCTTTGCCCAAGACAGCAGCCAGTAGGGAAGGAGAGGGGGGCCAGTGAGCATGCTGTGCACCCAGCTGCCAGTCAGCATCCCAGAACCCAAACAACCACAAGAGATGGTGGCTCGGTAGGACTCTGACTCACTGCCACTACCAGATGAGATACAGCCACACTCCAGCCCCAGCTTTGCACAATGTCTATTAAGCACACTCCTCCAAGTTACATCTCCTCTCAACAGTTAAGTGCCCTTACAAGAAAGGTTCCCAGCACTGGCTAGTCTACTTTTTCAAACCTGAAAAGCATTATTAAAAGGCAAGGACCTCTCTCCAACAAAAGGGAGTCTCCATTAAACATCAACTAAAGCATTAATTAATGCCACCAATGAAGAGCTTCATGACAAATTCTTCTTAGGGTGATTGCTTCCATTGGCAATGGACACACTTGTGACCCAGATCTAATCACTGTGTGAAGCCTGGCAAGCCCATATTTAGCTAAAGATGGATTTAGAAAACCCTGGGTAGTTTTTGTTAATGGAGTTGTTTTGTTTAAAGACAGGATCTTGCTCTGTAGCCCAAGCTGATCTCAAATGCTATCCTCCTGCCTCAGCCTCCCGAGTGCTGGGATTATAAGAATAAATCACACCTTGTAGCCACACTCCTCTTTCCTGATTTCTCAACAACAGTGAGACACTACATCTAAACTCTCCTAATATTCCTTCAAATATAAAACAAAGAAATGGTAGCTAGAGCAGAGACAGGACAGGCCCCCAGGCTCTGGGAGTTCCATCTGTCCACAAGGGCAGGTGGCTTTGTCCAGAGCTCCAGGGCCTGAGAAGATGACACAGGCTGGAGAGCTAAAGCTGCAAAATGCAGGCAGGTGGAGATCCTCTTCCATCTCGGCAGATTCATCTGGAAGACAGCCCAGCTTTGGAGGACTTGAACTGCTGCAACTATTTCCTGACAGATTTTTCCAACCATCACATCACCAAAATGAAAATGTAACAGCTTGCAGGCACTGCAATATACTTAAGATGTAATAATGGAAAATGAGATGTTATTGATTGGAGAGGGAGGAGAAGGAACCACAATGGTGTCATCAAGTCAGAGAAAGAAAGAAAATTAACAGATGAATTCTTCAGGACTGAGATCTCGTTGCCACCCACTACAGATGGCAGAGTTCTGTGGAGCAGTCCCCAGACAAAACAAGATACACAGGAAATATGTGAGGCAGTCCTCGAAAGAATATCCCATGGCCTTTGGATCTTAAGGGAATTCCAGGCTCTTGAGTGCAGCGCAGCTCAAATGTCTGCTCTGGATCCATTCTGCTCACAAGAATACACACAGACACACAGCTACCTTCCAAATGTGTGCATGTGATTTCCTTCCTCGTTCCAATGAGGCAGAGTGTGCAACAGACCCCAGCTTAAAAGGATAAAGTTAGCAGTATTTTCAAGGGAGTAGCCAACACTAAATGTAGCATGTCCTCAGGGAAAGAACCTGGGGACTCATTCCAAATGAAGCCCTTCTTCCTTCTCTCTATTTATTTATTTAACTTATTTATTTATTCATTTATTCTTGAGACAGAGTCTCACTGTGTAGCTCAGGCTGGGCTAGAACTCACGGAGATCTGCTGCCTCTACCTGAGGAGTACTGGAATTAAAGGCGTCAACAACTGCTGCCCTCCTTCAGGCTCAGCACTGAAGAAAAAGAATTAAAGTTTTAGAGACAGATACCTGCAGAGACACAGATATTTTTTTTTTTCCTACAGCCGCAGCCACGTGCACATCTTCCTGGAAGAAATGCCACCTTCTTAGCCCATTGTGATCAAGTTATTATTAGGGCTCCACTGGTGTGGGTTAGTTTGCTACTGAGTCCTGTAGGTTTCTTGAGTCTTTGGTAGGTTAACATCTCCTTGTGTATATGAGTTGTAAATATTTCCCCCAAATTCTGTAGCTCAGCCCTTCACTGTGTTTTCTAGGTTATACAGAAAGTTTTCAGTTTGGTGTCACAAATCATCAAGGAAACCAAATGTAAATCACAAGCACAGTGAGCTTTCACACCTGTTAGGATAACTATTACTTTAAAAAATCAAAACAAACTTTGTGGAGAAAGTGGAATCTTTTCATATTCTTGGTAAGGCTCAAAATGAAACCACTGTGGAAAACAAAATAAAAGATTCTAGAAAAAGTAGAGTTGAAACTACTATAGAATCCAGCAATCCACCTCCTGGGGACTTAACCAAAAGCACTGAGATCAGAATGTCTCTCAAAGACGGTAATAACCACCCGTCAGATAACCACCACTCTCTTCACACTAGCCAAGATGGCCAGGGCATCTAAATGCCCGTCAGCAGGTAAATGTGTGTACATGTGTGAGCATGCATGTATATGCACAAACACAAAACAGAATTATCATTCCACCTTTAAAAAGAAGGAAGTTCTATAAAATCCAGCCACATGAGCAAACCTCCTGGATACTGTGCTGAGTGACATAAACCAGAAGCAGAAGGATGTACGGTGGCCTAAGTTCATTGTATGAGGTGTCTCAGTAGTGAGAGGCACGTGATCAAAGTGGGATGCTGGCACAGAGACAGAAGGAAGGGATGGAGACTTACTTATCAACACATGTAAAGCTTCAATTAAACAGGATGCAAGTGGCCTGCAGGCTGCTCTATACTGCTGGCCTACAGCTAACTGTACCTACTACTACCAAGACGGCATTGTCCACTTCAGAATTTAAGAAGACAGTTTATGCTGAGTGTTCTTACCATGATCTTTTTTTTTTTTTTTTAAGGGGGCAGGGGTAACTAAGAAGGACACCTATAGAGCAGTAGAAGTAGAAAATACTTTCTTGGCAAGTATTGTGTGACAGTGATTCTTGCCATCTTTTTTGTGAGTCAAAAATGCAAATTATCAAACGTGAAGTTATTTGTGCCCATGCACCACTATTTCAGAGAAATGCACTGAACTGTCATAATAAGAAATCCTGAAATTTTGAAAACAAAATGCATTTAAGAGATATGACTACTGAAAATTATTTCATCCATTTTCACTGATTTAAAGAAAATCTAAAGATGTAACTATCCAGAGTAAAAGTTAACTCATTTGTATCAATGAAAAACAACTGATTTTTAACTCATCAAACAAAGAATTTTTTTCCCCCAAGAAGTCCTGTG
The DNA here is from genome assembly GCF_903995425.1 of Onychomys torridus. Lineage (NCBI taxonomy): Eukaryota > Metazoa > Chordata > Mammalia > Rodentia > Cricetidae > Onychomys > Onychomys torridus. The sequence goes on from NC_050447.1 coordinate 102,515,747, forward strand.
TAAAGGGAGTCTGCCATGTTGGTATTAGTTGCTTTTCTTGTAGTAGTGAGAAAATGTCTGACAAGAGGGAGTCTGAGGAGGAGAGAATCATTGAGGCTTGCAGTTTGAGAGATACAGTCTCTCAGAGCCAGGAAGGCATGGCAGCAGGTCTCCACGGTGACAGGTGACACATGATAACATGTGTCCAGGACTCCTCACATCTACACAGAACAGGAAGCGAAGAGCTGACCAGGCACAGGCTGAACTGTGAAATCTCAAGACTAGCCCCTAATGATTTACTTCCTCTTGCAAGGAACTGCTACCTAAAATGTCCACAATAACCCAAAACAGGACACCAGCTGGGAGCAAGGATTCAGGCACACACACCTGTGGGGAGCTTTACAAAGTCAAACCACCACAAAACCTCCAGCCATTATGCAGCCAAGGCAGCGAGCAGCAGCGGAAGAGACCGGCTATGGTGAAGAACCTTTTACAACTCTGCTATTCCATCTTTTCCCTTTATCTAGACAGCATGCCATGTCAGCACCATCGAATCTGATAGGCACAAAACAGAGACAACACATTTGGGATCATAGAACATCTGTTAGAGTCCAGGTGGCCTTGGGCAGGTTATTCAAACCCTCCAGGGTTGTTTTTGTATCAGCAAACTCCTCAAAGTTATTATATACTTCTTTAAGTAATAGTGAAGTGAGATTATAAAGTATCTCCATAGAATGGCCAAGAACAGGAATAGGTCACTCCCAAACTCACATTTCTCATCCTGATCTTCCATCCCTTAGAGAAATAAGTTCACCCTGAGCACACCTAACCAGGGAAAGAGGCTGCCATTCATTGTGACAGGCACCCACCCAGGCAAAAGGGTAATACACACACCGGGCCTTGCTCTACCTTGGCTGGATTGCATATAAATGTTTCCCAAAAGTCCCTTCTTCTATCTTCCCACTCTGTCAGTAATGGGCCCAGGTGTTCACTATTGAGCAAGGTTGTCTCAGCTGGAACAAGCGAAAAACTAGGGCAAAGTGGGAGGCGGATGAGTCCACTCACCATCCTAAGGCAGGGCTCCCAGTGATAACCTCTACACCGGGATTTCCTTTGGATGCCCTACTGGGCTCTGAGTGTGTGTGTCTGTGTGTCTGTGTCTACGTGTGTCTATGTGTCTGCATCTGTGCGCCTGTGTCTCTTTGTCTGTCTGTCTAGGAAGAGAGACTAAGTTGATGCCAATGTCAACACGGGCAAAATTAGTGTGCAAAATTATAGACTATATTTTGAAACTACAGGAAAAGATGTATGATGCCAATGATTTTAGTCCCAGAGGGAGGGGCAAGGCCCAGACGAACTTTTCTATCTTTGTCTAACTTAGACATGGACGTTGCTGACCTTTGGGTCCCCTGCTAGAGTTCCGAATTTGCAGTGGTTCCGGGGCAGGGGGGGGGGGGGGGCACTTGAAGAACACCATTAACTACAAAAAACAAACAAACAAACAAAAACCTGAAGACAGATTCCAGGGCAACTTCTGGTAGAAAAGCTTGATCTGGAAGGTGATTATCCTCCTTTGGCGAAGTACTCCAAATATGCAGAAAAACACTGACTCTTCAAATGACACTTTAACGGCCACAAATAGCACACCCCCAAATTGGCCATCAAGCATTCATTCGACAACAGCGTCCATCGCCTACTACAGGTCAGAATGCTAGAGAACTGGACACTGCAATACACAAAACTGACATCTGCTTCAATCACCTTTTCACCTCTGCCCTATTCCAGCTCCCAACAAAGAGGCTTTTTCCTTCAATGGACCCTCCATCACTCACAAATCTGGCTTTTGCAAATTGGTCTGTGGAATGTGTGGTTTGCCCAAGGACAAAAGACTCCTTTCAGTTCACTGAAATGGAGTCTGGAATTCTGAGGAGAAGCTCGCTTCTGGTGCTCTGCACAGAAGGTGACATGACCTCTCAGGGTGGTTCTGCATGACAGTGAGATCTGTCCCAGCCCAAGAGCTTCAGGCCCACCTTGCCCAGCTGGTTAGCGTACTAAAGCGTGCCCTTCCCACTGTGTCACTGGTGTATTCCACAATGTTTTTCAGTGAGGGAGGGAGAGGGGCAGGGTAAAGAACCGAGACAAGCAAGCAAAGCTTGGGAAGGAGAGCGCTCTCTAATTTTCCTTCCTTGAATGCGCTTTGGAGTCTGCACTATCCATTCAGGCAAAGTGCTCTGAGCTACAGTGGAAAGTACCTGTTAAAGGTGACGTGGAGATTCAGAGGCTGTGATCCATTTCCACACTCAGCTCGTGACACGGCTGGATTCATGGAATTGGTGCCTCCTGCACCAACCTAGCAGTTCCATGGTATTGTCTTAAAGATAGATGTCACTCCCTTCTGGCTAGAAAGCTGAAAATGTTCACTACCTTTAGTTCCGGGTCATGGGAGCACCTATCCTCTATTAATCTGTAGATGAGCCATGTCAAAGGACAGCCAGATTGCATTTCAGGGTAAGACATCTTCCTGGGGAGACCACCATGCATACAAAGCCACCTCCCCACCTTGACCTTGTCCAGCTAGCCATACATATTCTAATTTTAGCGTTACATATCTCATTCCAGACTCCCTGCCCAAGAAACTGCCAATCACACAGTATTCCTCAAAAGATGTCCCTGCCTGTCTATGCAAGGCTGCCAGTAACCAAAAGGAGGCATCCGCTGCCAGCAGGAGAAAAGAACTGCCCCTCACATTCATGAAATAAGCAACGTGGAAACGCAGCCTAAAACAGCATCGTCGCCATCGAAGCATGAAAGAGGAGATCATAAGAGGCATGAATGGTGACTTGGGGTCGACAGGAAATCAAATGTTTTATGTGACAATCAAGCACTCATATTCTCCTTCCAACTTCCTCTGCTCCATCTCGCCAAAGGGCTTAGCCTCCTAAGGGGCCTCTGATGGAACAGAGCTGCTGCTGTTTCGAGTCAGCAGATGGAACACAAAACCCCATGGATCATCATGGACCATGGCAGGACTGGTCCCAAGGCTGACAGCACATGCCTAACATTTTTAAATTTAGAAGCATATATGGATGGGGGTTCTGGACTCCTGGGATACGAATTGTGGCAAACAAAATAGTATGCATGTGGCAAATGTGCTACACTGTATTTCTACAAAGAGTACACTCCCCCACAGATAACACAAACAGCCAGATAAGGCTCTGCAAGCCGAGAAAGGAGAATTAAAGAGTTCAAGGCCAACCTAGTATACATAGTGAGTAATTCTAGGACAGACTGTGCTACATACAGTGAGAGACCCTGCCCCTAAATAAACAGAAACATAAATAAATAGATAGATGAATAAATAAGCAAAATAACTCAGGAGGTAGAGGCAGGTGATTTTTTGTCAATTTGAAGCCAACCTGGTCTACATATTGAGTTCCAGGCCAGCCAGTGAGACCCTGTCTTAACAAATAAATTATCAAAATTAAAAAAAATAGTTACATCACAAATAATATGCTAGTCCTTAAAAAAATCAGCTTCAGAGACTGGAGAGATAGATGGATTCATGGTTAAGAATGAATATTGCTGACAGAAGACTCAAGTTAGGTTCCAGCACCCTTACTGGGCAGCTCACAGCCACTTCTAACTCCAATTCTGGGTAGATATAACTTACTCTTCTCTCACTCCCACTAACATGCACAAATCCACACACAGACACACACAGACATAAAATTTAAAAAATACAAATAAAAATTTAAAAAGTCAATTCCAAAAATATAATGACATCAAACAAAATTGTTATTATACACTCTCTACTCCTTCCATGGAAACTTGGTTCCATAAAAAACTGACAAACATCAGGAAGTTATCTTAGCCTCAAGTTGGGTATGGTAGCACAAAGCCTGTAATCCTAGTACTCAAGAGGCAGAGGCAGGAGAGCTGCTGTGAGCTAAAGGCCAGCTTGGTATAGATAAGAAGTTCCAGGGTAGCTAGGGACACAGAATTATGATCCTGTCTCAAAAGATAGATAGATAGATAGATAGATAGATAGATAGATAGACAGACAGACAGACAGACAGATAGATGATGGGTTTAACTCAGCCTCCAAACCTGCCCCTTAATGAGAGGGTACACTTAAAGCCCGCATATAAACCCTGAGGGCAACAGTGTTCCAGAACTACTTCTGTGGCCAACAGAGGGTGACCGACCCTCCAGGGCTGTAACAAGTCTTAGGAGGTGCTCTAAGCCCCTAGGAAGGAACTCCTCAGTCTACCTCAGGAAAAGACCTCCTTTATTGTCCACCCACCACCCGCTTTTAATTTCCCTGCTGTGGCACTTCCGATGACTCTCCCAGAGCATGAGCAGTCTGCTGATGAGGATGATTTCATCCTCACCGAGTCGATTTTCATCCCCAGACACGCTCTTCCTTTAGCCACAACTACCCACATATTAGTCTTTCATTATAAAATAATGCCCTGCTTTCAGACTCCCTCTCTATTTTGGTACATCTTTTGAAAGTAAAAGGCTTGCCATTAAAATGCATTTGTTCCATTGAGTCAGATTTTCAGGCTCATTATGATGCTCACTGTTGACACAATAGCTCCTTCAGACACACAACAATCTGTCATAAAAGACCCCCACTTGGATGGGTGACAAAAGTGTTTTGCAAAAGCTGGCTTCTCAATGCAGTGGCTGTCAGACATACATTAATATCATCCTAGTTAAAGCGTATTTATTCTAGAAAGTGCAGACCATCTAAATAGAAAATTACTTCATGAGCTATTTCTGCAAGTTCAGTCACTTCTGAGATGATGGTGTTTTTATATATTCAGTAATATACATGTGAAGAAGCAGCAGAAGACTGTAACCTGGACACCCTGTGAGGTCATTCCTTGCTCAGTGTTCCTTCCTGTGGCTTAGAACTCCAAAGTCAAGCTTTTGTTTCTTGCATTTTTGTCCTCAATAAACATGGGGTTGGGGTGGCAGATGAGGCCGTTCAGTTCGATAAAGTTCTTCACGTGTAAGCATGAGGGCCTGAGTATGCCCCCCAGCATCCATGTAAAATCTGTGCATGGTGATATAAGCCTGGAGCTATGGAGGTAGAGACAGGCAGGTTCCTGAGACTCATGGGACAAACGGTTTAGATGAGTCCATGAGCCCTAGGTTCCAGGGAGAGAGGCCCCATCTCAAAACACAAAGTGGGTGGTTCCTTGGGAATAACATCTAAAGTTCACATATGCGCACACTCACCCACACATATACCACCATACACTTAAGTAGGCAGACACACACACACACACACACACACACACACACACACACACAAATAAGCATTTAGGTCAATTACATGTCAGATCTAAGTGAACAGCTCACGTGTAAACTCTGCCAGGTTCAAAATACTAAAGCTGGGTCATTTGTTATAAAATAAACCTTAAAATAAAAAATGTGATCTCCTCCTCAGAAGTGCTAAAATGAACAGCTAAAATAGAAGGATGACATATCCTTATAGAGTGAGGTCATGTTTTATTCTAAATCATGCTTGAAAAAATTGAGATCCAATGCCAACATTCTGAAAACATTGAAATGCCAAATTGAGCCTACACCAGGTAAACAGAAAAAGAAAGAAACACCAACATATAGCTCAGATTTTCACCTCTATAACATTTTAATTGCTAGGATAGCTTTATTTTCTTAGTTTAATTTTATTTTTGTAGTGCTGGGTAAGGAACATAGGCTGTCACAGCCTATGGTGTCATGTAAATCCAGGGTGTGTGTGTGTGTGTGTGTGTGTGTGTGTGTGTGTGTGCGTGTGTCTTGCTTGAGCACACATATACTGATTAAGGAGGTTCAAATATTTTTGAACACCTCTTATATGCTCAGGAATACAAAACAAGAAATAACCTTAGAAAAAACAAAGTCCCAGGGAAGTAATGTCACACAGCCAGTTAATGACAAAATAGCAGATGGAATTTCTGGTTTTGATCGCCAAAGTCACAGAATTCCACTTTCTATATAATCCTGTTCCATCTTACAAAGCCACATGCACCAAGAGTCACTCAGAAACACTCTTGAAATGAAGAAACAGCAGTAAAGTACATGGAAAGCAAAAGCTCAAAGTTTATCATATACCTGCATGAAAATGGGAGCAGGTGACCCAGGCCAACAGACGGAGAAAACACACAAAAGAAGAAAAAGAGAAGGAGGAAGAGGATAGGGAGGTGGCTCAGTGTGTAAAGTGATTGCCTTGCAAGTCTGAGACCTTACATTTGCTTGCCAAGCACCCAAGTAAATGGAAAATGGAGGATCCCTGCAGCGCCATGCTAAGTTCCAGATCTCAGAGACCCTGTCTCACAAAAAAGGTAGACATCTCTTGAGGAGAGATACCCAGTGTTGACCACTAGCCTCCACACACATGTGCGCCTGTACAAACACATGCACATGAAGTCAACAATGATACACAATGCACACATGAAAAACAAAGAAAAACAGAAACGGGAAATGATAAGTCACAAAGGCAGCAGCACATACACTTTGCACCTCCTAGTTAGGTCAATGTTGAAATGAAGGCCAAAATGTGGTATACAGATTA
>NC_050447.1:102527311-102547311 GCF_903995425.1 Onychomys torridus
AAGCACTTACAATTTTTAACTAAAAACACGGTAACTGTGTCAGGGTCCTTAACTCCCTCCTTACTCACAAACTGGAAGCCTGCCCGAAGCAGTTACTTACCAGGTCTGTTTGGGCACAATGACTCAGACCCAGAACCTAGCTCTATGCCAGGTACATCACAGCTTCCTGGTATGCAACTGTACACTGAAACAAAGACTGAATGGGTACCTCTGTATTTGGTTGCTAACGTAATTTGTTTATTCTCTTTCATCCAAGGCAGGTTTACTGACCAGAACAGCGGACGTGCCCAACAACATGCTAGATACTGGGGATTTGGAACTAATGATAATCTAATCTAGCAGATAGAGAAGTAAACAGATAATGCCAGGACTGTTTATAGCCTCGTCATCCAGGGAAAGCAAAAGGTGGCCCTGAGCCTGTGTCAACAGGCACAGCTGAGTTAGAGCAGTATGCTCTGCTTGGTAAGATACAGTAGAAGTGGGTCTTTCTGACATATCTGGGCCCCACCAGAGGGCAGAGGGAACACTACTTTCCAAAACACAATCACTTCAGCCAGGCCTAGTAGTCCAGCCAGTCATCCCAGCTACCATGGCGCTCAGGCAGAAGGATTGCAAACTGAAGATCTGTGTGGGCTGCAGAAGGAATCTGGGGCCAGCCTGAGCAGCTGAATAGACCCTTACTCATAATAAAAACGTAAAGAGAGAGCTGGGGGTTTATCTCCATGGGAGGATAGCTAGTTAGCTTGTGCACAGCCCTGAGTTCAACCTCCCGGGACTGGAAGACAGTCAATTAGTCAGGTTTCTCTTAATGCTCTTTCTTTTATTTGCTTGTTTTGTTTTTATTTTGGTTTTGGTTCGGTGTGGTTTTTGTTTTTTGGAGACAGGGTCCCTCCGCATAGGCCTGGCTGTCCTGAAACTGACTATGTAGACTAGACTGGCCTTGAACTCACTCAGGTTTAAATGATAAAGCTTTGTGCCAGAAACATGGCTTGATGAAGCTACCAAGGACAAGTCTCAGACCATGAATGTACAACTCATTGCCTCAAGATACTGAGGCAAATGGAAAGGCAGCAATAGAGTTACTGTTAGCTCAGGTTCTCTGTCATGGTTCAACCAACTAGGGGTCAAAAAAATTTCAGAAAAAAATGGGGATTTAAAACATGCATCGACTCTTTCTTGCCATCGTTCTCTAAATGCTACAGTTGCTACCATTACTTAAAGCAACAGTTTTATGCTGTGCTGCACATGATAAGTTATTGAGAGATAACTGAAGTACAGGTGATAGTCTAGGGCCATGATTCTCAACCTGTGGTCATGACCCCCTTGGGGCCATATATCAGATATCCTATGCATCAGATATTTACATCATGACTCATAACAGTAGCAAAATTACAGTTATGAAGTAGCAACAAAAATAATGTTAGAGGTCACCACAACATGAAGAACTGTATTGGGGGAACTATATTAACTGTGCTAAACCGTAACCTTTAATACATTAGGAAGGTGGGGAACCCTAGGCTAGGGTCTGTGCAAACATTATACCATTTCATGCAAGGGCCCTGAGAATTCATGGCGTTTGGTGTCTATGACCAGTGCTTTCACAAGGCTACAGAGCACATTTACCACACACTAGCTCATGGAGGGATTCAGAATAAATACAACTGCTCAGTCTCAATCCATCACCGGAAACAGCAGCAAAAGCTACTGGGCGGAGCCAGTCAGTTCATCAGCACAAGCATTCTTCTTGCATAAATGTAACTCAAAAGCCAGGAACAAATCAGGCGAAAGAGTTCTCCAATCCGTTCTTCCAGGGCACTTACGTTTTCTGTTGGCTGTTTTCTTGTTGCTGTGACCAATTACATGACAAGAGGCAACTTAAGACAAGATCCCCAGAGCAAGCTGGTGAGCTCCTCTAACCAATAATGAGCTCTGGGTTCCAGTGAGAGACGCTGCCTCAATATGCAAGGTAGAGAACAATGGAAGAAGATACCCAGTATCAACCTTTTCAACTCCACATGCATGCACACACATGGATGTATACCTGCACACAAACAAGTACACACACACACACACACACACACTAAAAGAAACAGCGGCAGTTTAAAGGAGGAAGAATTCATCCTGGTCCATGGTTTCAGGGGACACAGTTTACCCTGTCGGAAGAAATAGCAGCAGGTGGCTGGCTCCATGGCCTCAGGAGAATGACGCTGCTTGCTCACACATCTACAGATCAGGAGGCAGGGAACACAAGTAGGAAGCAAGACCAGCTTACAACCCATAAGGCCTGTTCCCCATAAGGCAACCCTCTTCCTGCATCTAGATGCCGCCTCCTAAAAGTTCCACACCCTCCAGAAACAGGGCCACCAGATGGGACCATCCATAAATGGGTATATTTTATTCATACTTCTATCTCTACTTTTTAATCTCACTATCTAGCAAAAACTAATAACTCAATGATCAAGGAATAAATGAATGAGTGATCTGGGGTTGGAAAGTCTTTACCACTATGTAAGAGATGACAACAACAATCTTTGATCACAGATTAATAACCCAACCTTGAGCACTTCTGTGTGAACAAGGAATCTATCACTAAGCATAAACCAAGATGGTCTGATATAAAAACCCCTCACCCCAGCATGGTGTTTCAAAGGACGAACCAACTCATTGTTTATATGCTTAAGACTTAGAGGAATGGAGAGCTATCAAGAAGACCTTCACAGGCGTGACTTAATAAACAGCCTCACACATTCGTCCATGGTAATGTTAAAGCAAGAGTGCCAGATAGGATAACACACACCTATAATCCCATCCTGTGAGCATTGGCGGGAAGATTGTGGAAAGTTCAAGGCCAGCCTGGGGTAAAGTGAAACCCTGTCTCAACAAAACAAGCAACCAAATAAAGATACTCAAAATCATTTGTCTACATGGAAACACAATAAGATCCTACTACTTATCCAAGAGAATGGCTAAAACCTAAAAATTGATGCTATCAAGTATGAACAAAGCTGTGGTAACACATGGAACTGCCACAGAGAATGAGGGAAGTGTAAATTGGTACAAGCACTTTTGGAAAACTATTTGGCAGCATCTACTAAAGTTTAATATATGCTCTCTGTCCCGGCAACTCCATCCCATAATAGGAATGCACACATATGTTCAATAAGAGACATTTCACAAGGATATTATATAGTGTATCAAATCATCACACTACATGCCCTGAGTACACAATCTTTGCCAAATAAATATTTTTTAAATCCAAAAGAAGCATGTTCTCAGCAATGGTATTCCTAACAACAGCTAGAAACAACCCAAAGTCCCTCCAAGAATAGAAGAGAGGAATGCAGTGTGGCATGCTCATGAAAGCAAATATCACACAGCAAGGAGATGCTACTGCATCATGTCTGGGTCTAACAAACAGAAAGCTGAGCTCAGATGCAGTGGAGGGCAGTAGGCCTCTCCAGAAATGTTACTGGATAGCATGAAACCCGGGGCAGCATCTGCCCTACGGACGAATTGCAACTGAGCAGGCAGGAAGGGAGAATCAACACTCTTCATCGAAAGAATTCATTTTGTGATACATCATTGAAAAGGTATTTACAATTGTGTACTCTTCTTTATGTATTTTATACCTATGAAAGAGGTTATAAAAACACATCCAAGAGATGATAGTCTCTTATCTTCCTTTTCTCGTACAAATTGTGAACTCAGCAGATATGGTGACATACAGTAAGAGAGGGCGAAGGACATGGTTCAGTGACTAAAGTACTTACCAACCAAACCTGACAATGTAAGTTCCAATCCAGCACCCATACAAAGGCCTGACACAGTAGCACACGTATCTGTAATCCCTGCACTCACACAGGAAAGCAGGAAGTTCAGGGGCCAGCTGACAGGGCAGACACAGTGGTGAGACACTGTCTAAAACAAGGCACAAAGACCAGCATCCAAGGTTGTCCTGTGACCGGTATACATGCACCCTGGCAAATGTGTGCTCATACCTAAATACACACACACACACACACACACACACACACACACACACACACATCACACACAACTTAGTCAATTAGTTAAAATACAAGACACTGAGAACTTTTGTTTTTATGGGTGCTTTTACAAGAATAGTTGGAGGAAAGGAGAAAAGAGGAGAAGAAGTTGAGTTCGTATTGAGGGATGGGGACCACCATCAACCATGAGCTGATGGTATATCAAATTTGGTACCAGACGAGGAGTGTGGCTCAGTAATAGAGTGCTTTCCTAGCATGCAAGAGGCCCCAGGTTCAATCCTAACACTACAAAAAATGAACAATAAAGAATTCATATGCTGAAGTTTAACTTCCAGTACCTTAGACTAGGAAAGTCACTGAGGGGGTAATTAAATTAAAAACAGGATCATGATAGTGGACCATAGTTCAAAACAGCACACAAATTTGTGAGAAAATAGAATTTGGACATCATCTCGTATAAAAGAAAGGGAATGGGAAGACAGAGGCCAGCCATCAGGTACACGAGGAGAGAGAGACAGAGGAGAACCTTCACTCCCATACATCAGAGCAAATCTTGGACTTCCAGGCACCAGAAGTATGGAAAAGAATTCTGTTGTTAAAGCCAGAGGTCTGTGGCTCTCCGCTATGGCAGCCATGGCTGCCTGATGTACCATTTGGTGTAGAAAGTGTCCTGATTCCTTTGCATGTGCTCTCAGAGCATAAGCTCCCAAAGGCTCCTTAAATCTACTAGATTTAGGTTTTCTGGGACTGGATGTATCTCACTTACATAGTGCTTGCCTTCCATGTACAAAGTCCTGGGTTCAAGTCCCAGTACTGGAGGCAGAGCACATAACACTCTAAATCCTAACTCCATATTAGGGGTAGGGTCTTAGCTTCATGGTGGAGAGCTGCCCTAATCACCAGGGTCATAGTTTGATCCTGAGCACCTCATAATGAGCAAGGCTTCTCTTTGAACTGCCAGACTTGAGCCATCTGTTTATTTATAAATGTATCCCTCATGCTCAATGATTTTTTACTTCCTTTGTATTGTTTTTGTCTGGTGATGTTAGATTGGGGTGTTTTTTTGGGGGGGAAGTACTTGAATAGATAATTCACATGCCCACCCTTTTCAAGGTCTACTTTTGTTCCATCCTTGCTATGAGCCAGGTACTGCTTTTTCTAGAACATCTATGTGTGGCAAGTACCTGCCATGAAAACATAAAGAATACCCTCTTACCAGAAGATAAATGAACAGAGAATTGCCTTCCATCAAAAGAGAGAGAAAATGAGAGAGGAAGGGATGTCACAAAGGTGGAGAGGGGGGTTTACACTAGACTATCCCATAATTCAGTAGGGATATTAAGGGCCAGAGAGATGACTCCATGGTTAAGAGCACTGGCTGCTCTTACAGAAGACTTGGTTCAATCCCCAACACCCACATGGAAGTTTAAAACTGTCTGCAACTCCAGTTCTAGGGGATCCAACACCCTCACACAGACATATATGCAGGCAAAACACCAATGTACCTGAAATTTAAAAAAAAAAAAATTTAAAAAAAAAAGGAACATTAAGTCCTCAGCTCACCTTGAGAGGATGTCATCAATCCCCACCCACAGCAGAGCCACAATCTTACCCACCATGACTTCCTGAGCCTACTTGTTCAGAAAAGGTGGTACATGCTTCTAAAATACACAACCACCTATGCACCATCCAGAATTTAATTCACTACAGCCAATCCTACAGAAATAATTTCCAATAATTTGTCAGGGTTAACCTTTTGGTAAAACATAAATTTGTCTAAATTTAAAGCACTTGAAAGAGGTGCAGGGGTCCACTGGTATTATCCAAATGCTGCATCAGCAAGTTGACAGAAGCAAAAAAAGACCAGTGCCGAGCATAGAGACCGCCCAGCTGGCTTCGTCTTCAGCACCATAAAACAGAAGCTGCCGTCTCAGCACAGGCCGGCGGTGATTCACGGGCAAGTACCCCTTCCGCGGTTAGTCCTAGAAATGTCAAGTTCTGTAATTAACGAGTTTGCACACTCAGTTCTACAGTGACAAATGAGAAGTCTCATCCCAGCCTTTTCAAATGTTTTCAGGCTTATGATTCTAAATAGTCAGTCGCCACCATCTACAGAACTAGAGGACTTCAGGCCACCCTAGACGCCATCCCACAGAGTACAAAAGAATCCCAATCACCAATGGGAGATTTCTGCATTGGAAACAGTTACTGTCCACTCACTCAAATTCCTCCAAGCATTTTCCAAGAGCCTGCACCCTTATGGTTCTTTACTAAAAGAGAGGAGTCTTGGGAAAATCAACATTTTATTCTGGATACTTCAGTAATCTTCCCTATCCAAGATCTCTTTAAAACTAAGTTTTAATGACCAAATATTAAACAAAACTAGCCCAAACAAGGCAGTAAGCTGGCTGAGTGATAGAGGCATTTGGCTGAGTTAGATGCTCAGGTTCACGTAGTGGAAGGAAACAACCAACTCCCACAAATTGTTCTCTAATCTCTACATACAGCTCACACACAAGGATGCATACATGCACTTGCACACATACACACAATAAGTAAATGAACGAATAAATATATTTTTAAAACAATTTTTAAATGAAATATAATGGATAGGCATGGTGACACACATCTTCAATCCCAATAGTGGGAAAGCAGAGGCAGGCAGATCTCTCATGAGTTCAAGGTCAGCCTTGTCTTCCTAGGAAGCCCAGGTTAGCCAGGGATACATAGTGACCTAGTCTCAAAAAAAAGATAATTAATTGAAAAGTAAAACATTTTAAAAGCTAGGATTTTCCTGATAGCAATAAGGAAGAACCTGTGGCAGCATTTCCACGTGTAAAGGAGAACCTGAAAATCTATATATTTTTCATAATCTTATTGTATAAAATGGTAATTACAAAAATCTTAACATGGATGAGTATGCTTAATATTTATAGAATATTCAGTATTAGTTTTGTTGGTGGTGTTTTGGTTTGGTTTGGTTTGGTTTTGATTTTGGTTTTGTTTGTTTGTTTTTGGTGTTTTGGTTTATTATGTTTTGTTTTCTTGACCCAGAGTTTCTCTGTCTAGCCTTGGCTGTCCTAAAACTCACTCTGTAGACCAGGCTGGCCTCCAACTCACAAAGATCTGCCTACCTCTGCCTCTCAGGTGCTGGGATTAAAGGTGTGTGCCACCAACACCTAGTGAATATTCAAAAGTTGTAAGAAAAATGCTTGAAAATACTGATACCTGGTCAATCTGTGACAAAACTAAAAATATAATTGAATTAATCCTTTCAGAGAATTTTCAGTCTGATTATTCGGGAACAATCCATAACACTGATTTCATTTTCCCTTGGATACTCACTCAAATCAGAAAGGTAAATATATGGATTCTATTTGGCATGAATGCAGCCATCTTGCTTTATTTTTTTCCCTGAGGGTGGGATGTACATTATTTTTTTGAGCTGAGGATTGAACCCAGGGCCTTGAGCTTGCTAGGCAAGCACTCCACCATTGAGCTAAATCCCCAACCCGGATGCAGCCATCTTGAATCATAAGCACCATGACTACCTCAAGCTTCTCCTGCATACTTTCCCAGCACACTAGGTGTAAGGGCATGGTTAGGAAGGCTCATTTCCAGCAATATAACTCGCTCCTCAAGAGAGTCACTCAGCCTCTGTCACAAGCCACAAATTTCTGGGATGAACCACCTCAGAGTGACATCTCCTGAACCATTTGACAGCTCCTAGCCTAGTCAATACAAGTGAAGAGTCAGTCCTTCCTTCATTTCTAGAAAGACAGTTGAAACTCTGTGTTAAATATACCTGTCCACTGCTGTCACAGCCTTTAAATGAAGCTTTTAAGGACAAGCAAAAGGAGCTTTACGGCTCAACAGGCTAGTGAGCCTGTCTCTGTACTCACAGTTGTAATTAATACGGTCCGTGTTAATTTATTGACTAAATGATGTCTCTCTAAGCTAATAAGATGACACCTGTTCTCATCTTCATCATGTAGTATCAAAGAAGAATCTTAAAATCTGTATTTACAAAAATAAAACCATTCTGAAAAAAACTAGTGGGGGCTGGTGAGGTGGTGCAGCGTTTGAGAGTACTGGTTGCTCCTCCAGAGGACCTGGGTTCAATACTCAGCACCCACATGGCAGCTCACGCCTCTCTGTGACTCTAGTTCTGGGATTCTGATACCCTCACACAGACATACATGCAGTCAAAATATCAATGCACATGAAATAACAAGAAAGGGAGGGAGGAAGAAGGAAGGGAGGGAGGGAGGGAGGGAGGGAGGGAGGGACAGAGAAAGAGAAAGAAACAAGGATAGAATTCCTAAGTAGTCATGAAGGAAGTAAACAGAACTCAGAATTTCCATCAAACCCTAGAGAAAGGATCATTTCATATGGGATCTTCTGGTTCACAAGGAGTCCCTAGACTGATGTTTGGACTGCCTCAGTGAAAGGCCCTCAACAGTTATGATATGATTAGTGAAGTCCTAGTCAAAGGCAGAGAGTTACTGCTCTCCCTACCACTGTCATACCAAAGCTGAAGAAAACCTGTGTCACTAACACAAGCTGAAGTGGTGACTGGTGCCTCTGAGGCTTGCTTGCTTGGCTTGTTTTGAGACAAGGACTCACTCTGTAGATCAGGCTGGTCTTAACCTCTCAGAGACCTACCTACCTCTGCCTCCCAAGTCCTGAGGTTAAAGGCATACACCACCAAGCCCGGCTTGTTTGGGTTTTTTGTTGTTATTGCTTTTATTGTTTTTTTTTTTTTAACAAAAATAAACAAATAAATACCAGCTACACACAGACATAGAGAAGAGCAAACCCTTTAGGATCAAGTCATCCATTCTTTCTGATTTTGTCTCCCCACAAATGAACTACCTTGTCATTCTTTTTTTTTTTTTTCCAGGACTAAGCGTTGTACAGTCTCTTATTCTCTGCACATTGACCAGTTGTGGGTCTCTGTGTTAATCCATTCATTGCAAATAAAAGTTTCTCTAGTGGAGGTGAGAGATGCATTAATCAATGGGTATAACAGTAAGTCATTAGGAGTTGGTTTAATCTGTGACCATTTGGAACAGTAATAGTAATAGGTTCTCCCTGAGGGTCTACGACCTGTTTAATCACAGGTTATTACCCAACAATAGTGCGGGGTATGGGTTGCATCTTGTGTAGTAGGACTTGAATCCAATCTGAAAATGGTTGGTTACTCCCTTGATGTTCATGTCACTATTGCACAAGTGGGCATGTCTTGCCAGGCCAGTCACTATTGTAGTTGGCAGGAATCATAGTTAGGTAAGGTTGATGTTATTTCTCCTCTTCTGGTAGTGTGCATAGCAGCTTTAAGAACTATGGAAGTTAGTCAGCAGGAATGAAGCTTCCAGGTCCCTATTAGCTTGATATCTCCATGTTCTCACTCAAGTATGTGGTGTCTTCAGTCATAGGGTCTTAATGTCAAGTTCTAGAGGGTAATAGCATTGGCAATAGCCAGTAATGTTGAGGGAACTCTATGGACTTCACTGGCCAACAACTCCAAAAAAGTAACTCATTCCTGACAATGGACTATTTGTTAGCCTGTGGGGTCTAGTAAGAGCACTGGCAGCCCTTTATGGGTTAACTACATATGAACTATTCCATTTTAAGGAAGTCTCTATGGTAGTAGGTTGCCACATGATGTCTTCAAAATGTCTTTCGTGTTATGTATCCCTCTCTGTACTCCCTCCTCTACCTTGCCCTCCCATCTCCTATCCCAAAAGAGGACATCTAATATCACACCCCTTCCTCCCAAGTCTCAGGGATCATTGCAGAAGAGGAGATGGAAAGACTGGAGGAGCCAGAGGCAGTGGATGAGACAAGGAAACAGCATCTTACACACAGCGGGGCGGCTGCACATAGGAACCCACAGTGCCTGTGATAGCATACACAAGACATGTGCAAGCTCAAGCTACATCAAATCCCAGCGTGGCGAGGGGAGGTGGGCATAAAGTCCCATGCCTAGTGTAGGGACCACTGGAAGGTGATAGCTGTTGGGAGAGGGAGACTCGGTTTTCTTTAAAAGTGTACCCCCTCATAAATCGACCATACTCCCATGGAAGGCCATACATTCAAGAGTATATTGGGCAGCACAAATTAGACCATGGTTGTAAATTTTTTTTTTCTTTTTTCTTTTCAAAAAGAACACAAAGTTGAGTAAGTAGAAAGGGGAGGGTGGATCTGGGAGATGTTGGAAAAGAGGGTGAATACAACTAAAACACGTATGAAAATCTTTAAAGAACTAATAAAAAATGGCTTTAAAGTAGTTTTCTTTTGAGCTAAGTGTGTATGTGTGTGCAGATGCCCAAGGAAGTCATAAGCAATTGTAAGTCATTTGACATAGGTGCTGGGACCTGAACTCAGGTCCTCTGCAAGAACAATCAGTGCCCTTCACCTGTTAGCCCCTGGGCCACTCAGCTGTATCTCTGGCCCTGACATCATCAACTTCAAGCTGAATAAGTAACAATAACACTTTAAAAGAGAGGCTGGGCTGGGGTGGTAGCTCAGGCCTCTAACTCCAGTCCTCGGGAGGCAGAGGCTGAGGCAGAAGGAAAAAGGATCATTCAGAGTTGAGGCTAGCCAAGAACCTATATCAAAAACTCCATTTTTCTCCATTTAAATGAATGTTTCACCAAAACCACTGTTATAGAACAAAAAAAGAGCTACTTCAGTGTATTTTGGGATATATTAATTTCATATGAGTATGAGGAAAAAGAAACTTAATATTTGTTCTTTTGGGGATTTATTTTTTTATTTTTATACAGGGTTTCTCTTGATAGCCCTGGCTGTCCCAGAATTTACTTTGTAGACCAGGCTGGCTTTGGACTCACAGAGATGCAAGTGCCTTTTCCTTCCAAGTGCTGGATTAAAGACATTCACAATCATGCCCAGCCCAGGAGAATAAAATATCTAACAAAAGCTCTATTACTTTTAAAAAGGCACTTCCAAAACCCATCTTCAGCCAGAGAGTTAATAGTTTGGGGAAGTCCAGCTGTATGTATGGACCAAGATTTGACATCAAGCCTTCAAAAAAAGGTTTGTAAAAACTGAACATGGTAAGAGTCTTAATCAACACCAGCCTCAACAATCACAATATTCTCCCTAATCCTTCAGGGTCCTCAAGTACCACGAAAATTACTAATCCTTTCCTGAGGAGTGTTTTTAAACATTTTAAACACTTGGTTAAAGGAAGATGAAATGACTGCTTAGTAATTAGTGAAAGCTGCATCAATTCCTCTGGGCATCAGTCCTTATCACTGGGATGATCTTCCTGAGAGTGACTATCGAATATGGAAAGGCCCTCCCCTATGTAAACTCTCAGGAAGCACATGCGCACATCACCTAAAAGAAGAGAACACTAGGCAGCTCTGGCGGGTAACAGAAATTGGCTAAAGATCTCCAGGGATTTCTAATTCTTAGTGTCATTCCTCCTAACAGTACACAAACATCGACTAGAAATACTTTCCTATCAAAATGCACTAAGAAAACAGCAGAGGACTAGTTAAGACCAAAGAGGAAGGATCTCTATCCGTGACGTGACCATCAATGCCTCATGTAATCAGTTCTGCTTGTTTGTCTGGCTCCAACTCCAACAGTAGTGGAAGATGACCTGGAACTCCCTACTTCTCCTCCTATTTCTCCTTCCTAAGTGCTAGGACTGGGCCACCATGTACAGCTGATGGGGTGCCAGGGACCTCATGCACTTAGGCAAGCATTCTATAAACTGGGCCACACCCCCAGCCCTTGTTATAGTTTTGTTCTGAATGTTTTTATTAATTCCTCGAGAATTTCATACAATGTATTTGACCACATTCAGCGTCCACTCTCAGCTTAACTCCACCCAGATCACCCTTCCCTCCTCTTTTTCTCTTTTTTAAATAACCTCTCAACTCGAACTTTATACTGCCCACACACTCCTGAGTCTGAGGCCATCTATACTGGAGCATGGCTAGCCTACTAGGAGCCCTACTCTGAAAGAAAACTGATTTTCTGTCCTCTAGAAGCCATCCAATGTCCAGAGTCCCTCAGTTAGCAGTGAAGGCTAGTGAATCTTTTCCCGGTCTGTGCTAAAATTTGGACTGGCTCTACCTTCTAGAGGCAACCACAGCCCACAGCCGCTACACGCCTACAGAGGTACTGCCATGTAAAGAAGACATATCCCTCCAGCCCTCCCTGACTTCAGCATCTTACACTCCGGAGGGAGAGTCAGCTGGATCTGAGTTTGAGGCCAGCCTGATCTACATAGAGTTTCAGGCCAGCCAGAACCACATGATAAGACCGTGTCAAAAACAGAAAAATTTTAAATCACAACAAGGAAAACAAACCCAACTCCTCATTTGGTTTTTAGTTGTGTTTTGGGACAAGGTGCAGTGAACAGTGAGCCAGGCTCAATCCCAGTACTGTCAAGTTTTTAATCAGCTGTGCTGGATGTAGTGGTGCATGCATGCTCATAATCTCAACCCTCATGGACAAAGTTGAGGCCAGTCTGAGCTGCATGATGAGTTCCAGTCCAGCTTCAGACATATTGGGAGACTTTGTCTCAAAAAGAGAAAAGCGGGAGAGGGGAGGGATTCATTATTAGGTTGACATCAGAGTCCAGGGCACTCAGATTGCTAGTTAGGGCAGTGCTGACGTCAAAATTTGTGGGTTTTATTCATTATTCAGTTGCAAAGCAAATACATTCTTTTGTTTTGTTTCATTTCTGGTTTTTTTGAGACAAGGTTTCTCTGTAGCTTTGGAACACACTGTCCTGGAACTCTCACTCTGTAGATGAGGCTGGCCTTGAACTCACAGTGATCTGCCTGTCTCTGCCTCTCGAGTGCTGGTGTGTGCCACCACTGCCCAGCATCACAAGTACATTCTATAAACAACTGTCTAATGAGCAACTTTTTATGTTCCCATCAAAAAAATTCAATGTCTGAAACACAGGCTTTCCTGTAGGGAATTCCGTGAGACATCCCAATCACACCACTCCAACTCCTCAGCGCTTACTAGCCTTTTATCTATTAGTAAGAACCACACAGCTCGAGCAGATATTTAAAAGATGGTTAGAGAGTGAAAGGTTAAGCAACAATCCAAGAATTTCACTGGCTGAACATAGGAAGTGAATTGGCTTAAAAAGAAATTGCCCTGCCAACTTTAATCTCATCACTCAAGAGGCAGAAGGATGGGGTGGGGTGGAGGTGGGGCTTCAGCGCCAGCCTGATCTACATAGAGAATTCCATACCAAGCAGGGCTTCACAGTGTGACAGTGTCTGAAGAAAGAAAAATAATACAACAGCAACGATCAACCTGCCTATTATTAGCTTTAATCAAAACAAAAGGTTCGATTCCGTGGTGGTGATGGTGTCCTCAATTTTAACTGAAATCCTCACTACTCACTTCCACAGCTAAGATGCAGCTGGTGACTTCCTTCCTATTATTGTAAATATCTGTTAAAGTGACCAAGTCTTACAAAGTCTAATGGTGTATTAATGTATTAATGCTTTAGGTGATATCAAGCAACAATATAAACACTCACCAAAAAAGAAAGAAAAGAAGGAAGGAAGGAAGGAGGAGGGGGGGGGAGGGGAGGGGAAGGAGGGAGGGAGGGAGGGAGGGAGGAAGGAAGGAAGGAAGGAAGGAAGGAAGGAAGGAAGGAAGGAAGGAAGACTAGCCTCACAGTTAATCTGTAAAATATCCTCTTCCTTGCTCAGTGTGCAGATGTACCCTTAACCCTGGCAACTGGGAGGCAAAGGCAGGAGGACCAGCAGGTTCAAGGTCATCCTCAACTACATGGGGATTTTGAGGTCATTGTTGGGGGTGGGGAGAGGCAAAAGAAATAAGAAGGGAGGGCAGGAGATGGAGGGAGGGATCAGACAGAGAGAAGGAAAAAGAAAAGGCCACACTATTAGGTAGAATAATATTAGCTAGCAGCCCAGTCTATTGAGTCCAAATCCCAACTATTTCTCTGTGGTTTCTTTATATATAAAAACAAACTCTATTTCCCAAAGAATGTGATCCCACAGTTGCTGTTCAGCAGAAGTCCCAGTAAATACAGCAAGGTTCTGCCTGAGTGAGAACCAGGCTCACAGTTTCAAAATTGTATTTCATGGAAGATTTGAGCAGAAGACACTCTATGTTTGATTCAGAAATCCCTGAACACTGTCACTTAGATATTGTCAGTGCAAGAGAGCACCTACCCCGAAGTCCTATCTAATTAAGACATCAAACCACTGCCTGGACCAACTTGCTCTTCTTGTTCTGCCAGATGAGGTTTCTTGGTATGTCTATTAATATTCTAGCCCAGTGCAGAAATTGCTACATTAAAAACGTGGTGTAAATCCAAGCTTCAAGATGCAATAAACTGAGACAGACGTAAGCCTTAGGGGTATCAATCCTTCTTTTGCAAATAAATGCCACAATCTTGCCGGCCTCACTTCTCTTCCAATAAAAATTTAAATACAAATCTTCAGGCTCTAAAGTCCTGAGCCAATGAAGAAATCCGTTTGAGCTGCTAGATATGTGGTACCTGCTGTGTGCAGAAGTCTGCTAACTGTCAAGACTCCAGGGACAAAGAGTGTACAGCCCAGTGAGGTTCAGCGGATAACACAGATGAGAAGATGCTACCAAACACAAAGATCCGAGTTCAATCCCCAGACACACACACACACACACCCCTCCCCGCACAGGTCAGGTGTGGTAGCAGGCACTGGTAAGCCCAACCTTTGCTCACCGACCAGCCCAGCTGAACTGGTGAGTACCAGGCCAGTGAGAAACCTTGTCTCAAAAGAATCAAAGTAGACAGCTCTTCCAAAACAATACCCAAGGTTGACCTTTGGCCTCTACACACATAATCTTACAACTCACAGGAAGTATACAAATGTACAGCCCAATTACATTCTATTGTTGTTGTGACAAATTACATCAAGTTTGTGGCTTAAAACCTCAGAAATATGTCTTCTAAAGGCAAAGAGAAGAGTCTTTCTTTTCCCCTTCCAATTAGTAGTGGCCGCCGGCACTCTTCTTGTGGCTGCCTAAGTTCAGTCTTTGTATGTCCCTTACACTTGGCCCTCTGGTGTGAGGACACTGAGACCAGATTTAGAGCTTACCTAGGCAAACCAGGTGATTACTCTATGCCAAAATCCTCAGCTGAATCTCATCAGCAAAGGCCACTGTTGTGATTTTTTTTGCCTGTGAGGCTTCATTTTGGTGGTATTGCAGACTGAACCAAGGGCCACATACGTGCCAGGCACATGTTCTACCCCTGAGCTACAACTCCAGTCCATTCTTGAAATTGTGAGTCAAGCTCTCACTATGGAGCCCAGGTCAGCCTTGAACTTGTGGTTCTCTTGCATCAGCTTCCCTAATAACTGAGATTACAGACCTGTAGCACTAGCTCCAGCTTATGTTTTGCATTCAGGTCTGAGGGGTGGGGGAGACAGAGAGAGAGGGATTGTTATACAGCCCAGCTGACTTTGAACTTGCAATCCTCCTGCCAGTGGACTGGATAAATGACCTCCTCAAAAGATTGGGTCTTAACGTGCAACCTATCCATGGAAATATGAGGAAATGGTAGCTGAAGCAGTGGCCAGGGGTGTGTATCTGTAACCACAGCTACTGCAAGGTAAGACACATTTTCATTGTTGTTGTTTTGCTGTGTTTCTAAGCTGGGGCCTGTCTTTTCACAGCTGAAATGAACAGCTACCTTAAATCAGAGAAGCAGACCTCTTGGCTCACACGTGCAATCTCAGCTCTCAGGAGGGTGAGGTTATGAACTGAAGGCCATCCCAGGTTACCGAGTGAAACCTGAAAGACACGGAAGGGTCTCCACTGCCACAAAGTAGTGTGTAATAGAGCAAGCGACCATTGGGTGTGGGTATGAGCTCCTCAGGCCTGCAGCAGCCTCATTTTTGCCCTACATTCAGAGGTGCTATAAAGGAACTGGCAGGTAAGCTGAGCAGTGGAGGCAGAGTCAGGTGGATCTCTAGTTCAAGGCCAGCCTGGGCTACAAAGCAAGTTCTAGGAGAGCCAGGGCTCTACACACACACACACACACACACACACACACACACACACACACACTGATAGATAGATAGATAGATAGATAGATAGATAGATAGGCAAACAGACAGACAGACAGGCAGGAAAAGAAAAGAAATGGCAGGTGCCCTGTAAGGCTTGCAATTCTACTTTCACTGAGCAGTTTACCAAGCACTCTAAGCTATCAGGAAGTGCAGATGGTACATTCCTTATGATGGGCACATATTAACTAAAGGATAGAATCTTTCCCTCTTTTCCTACCACCTCCAGGAACTGGAGACAACTTCACTTCAAACACATTCTATAGAATCCTTTTCATGAGAGTTCTGCAGATTTTTAAAAAAACGAAACAAAATAAAAGCTAGTGGAGACCTCAATTCAACATTCAAGAAGTTAGAAAAGAAAAAGCAAATAAATGAAAACAACAAAGCAGTTAAGCTTCAGACAGGACAGGGCCAGGTTACAGGTGCTGGTGTCCTTCCAAAAGATATTCTCCATGGTTCCCCAAATGTTTTCAGACCCAGAGCCACTTCCTCTAAGCTAAATGAAAGTTGGACCCACTTTCATCTTGGTTAAACTTTGTATCGTCAACATTAGTTGAGGACTAACACATAACAGCTACCCAATGATATCTGAATGACTGAATGTGTAATAGAAGGAAAGATGGATGTTTGGACGCATGGATTGGGGGGAGGAAGGGGAGGATGAATGGGTAAGGGAGTGGAAGGAAGGAAGGAAGGATGGATGGATGGATGGATGGATGGATGGATGGATGGGAGGATGGATGGAAGGATGAATGGATATGGGAGTGGGTGAATGGAGGGAGGAATGGATGGAGGAGTAGATGGCTGGATGGGACAGCAATCAAGGTCCCAGAAGAGAAAAAAAATGGGATGAAGAGAGAAAGGGAAATGAGAACAAGAATGAAGACAGTATTCAAATAGTTCAAGTACAGCTAGGCATGGTGGCTCGCGCCTGGAACCCCAGCACTCAGGAAACTGAGGCGAGACGACCATGAGCTTGAGGCCACTCTGTGCTACACAGCAAGACCCTGTATCAAAAACAAACAACTGATAGGTGGTGGTGCTACACACCTTTAATCCCAGCCCTCAGGAGGCAGAGGCAGACAGATCTCTGTGAGTTCAAAGCCAGCCTGGTCTACAAAGCAAGTTTCAGGATAGCCAGGGCTACACAGAGAAATCCTGTCTCGAAAAACCAAAACCAAACAAACAAATAACACCAACCAGAGTTATGTCTGCCTAAAACAAGGGAAGAACACAAAAGGCCAGGACAGACATAGCCAGTAGCAAGATGTAGAATTTGTATAACTGACAAAATTAGTGGGTAAATGGTCGTAGGACTGATGCAGAGTCCACTGTCAGAAAACAAGATGGAGGGGGCCAGCAAGACAGCTGTTAGTAAAGGTGCTTGCTGCCAAGCTGAGAACGTGAGTTCAATCCCTGGATGCTACAGGGTGGAAGGAGAGAATTGATACTCACAAACTGTTCTGTGGCCTGTACCAGTGTGTCATGGTTTGCTAGTGCATGTGCATGTACACACACACACACACACACACACACACACACACACGAACAATAAATATATGTCATTAAAATTTAAAAACAAACAAGAAGGCATTATCTGGTGGAAGCACCAGTTGCTCAGGCTGAGCTCTTTTCCAAGGGTCAGGCTCACACCCTCAGAACTCAGGAGGCCATGTCACCAAGCCAGGAATTAGCACTAGAGCAAGGACAGCATCCTTTCCTGTCCTTGCTGGCTAATCCTGGGCAAACATTTGTCTAGAAGCCCACATGATATGCTTAGGTACAGCAGTTGGATCATGAGAGTGAAGTGAGAATTTTAAAATTTGGCTGTAGAGTCAAGCAGAAATTGACAAGAAAAAAAAAAAAAAGATGTAAGAAAAACATTCTATGAACTTTCACCCAAATTCCTCACACTGAGACAAAAGCTGCACATTAATTCAGAGAGAACCAAGGTTTATTTACCCTAAGACAAAATGACAGTGAACTTCCCTTATCCTTTGAACCACACTAATCTACAAAATAAAAGTAGCTGAAAATTCTTTGTCGAGGCTGGTAAATTCTTTGTTGTATGGTGTCTCCTTTATTCTGACCACAGTGGTCTAATGCAGGGCAGCATTCAGAAGAGCTCATGGTGAAGGCTAATGCAGAAAGTCTCACTGATAATGAACTCCTCTTTACAGAGTCCAACACCTACACTCACGAGCCTTTGAATACTAACTTCATCCAGTAGCTCAGGGCTAAGCTTCTGCACTGCCATATTTTTTTCTTAAAAGAAGCCAGGAAAGGAATACCAAGAAGAGCAGCAGCTTGTGGTGGGGCTGAAGAGAAGAGGCAGTGTACACTGGGACACCATGATAAGCCCAAGCACACTGCCTGCCTTGGGGGGCCCCAACTTCTAGACTTCTTCCTTACACCTCTTATTTACCTGCACTCTGACAGCCTGGCTCACTCATTGGAGCATCTAGGCATCACCTTCTGGGCCAGAGAGGAGGTGTGCAAAGATAGGTCAGGCTACAGTGCACCTCAGTGACGAGGAAGCATTTGCACGGGCTGCGGTGGTTCTGCTATAGCATCGTGAAGACACTCCAAGTTCTCTCTTCCTTCCAGCCCAGGGTTGAAAATAAAGGGCTCAAAGAGTGAAGGACCCCACATTACTGTCAGATCGACTGCGCTGAGTCAGGGACCCAGACCCAAGAGAAACGGAGTAAATCGCGGACTTGTGGGTCCAATCCTGCTCTGGGTTTTTAGAGAAGCCCTATTCCCAGTCCTCACTATCGAGTCGATGCGATTTAGAATCGTGTCTATGAGAATGTTTCCAGAAAGCTTTACTTTAAAAACAAAGACGCCGTAGTGGGAGTGAATCCCAGACTGAATGCAAAGCAGACAAGCAGCTGAGCAGCAGCTCACTCCAGCTGCCTCACGCCCCTGTGGCCACGCCTCCCCCACCGCCATGGACTGTGTCCCTTTGCACTGTGAGCAGAAATGAGACTCTCCTCCCTGATGCTGCTTCTCATCAGGAACTCTTATAGCAACGAGAATAGTAACTGAATCACCCCACTAGACTGGAAAGCCTGGAAGACTAATAGGACCCCTTGAGGAGGGAGGAGGGCAGGCACGAACCAGCAACTCAATCTGCTTCTGATAGCTACATATCTGCTGCTTCCATAGATTCAACCAACTTCATATGCAGAATATTCACAAAAGCATCCTGCATCTGTACCAACCATGCAAGTATTTCCCACATCATTATGCTCACATCATATAACCACCGCTCCTTACCACTGTGCTAGGGGCTGTGGGAAGCTGTGCTGCCCCATCTGACAAAGGTGCTTGAGAGGCCCATGGAGGGGTTATTGTTCCTGTCCTTTTTGAATTGAGACAGGATCTCACTATGCCTTTGAATTCAAGCCTTAGCTTCCTGAGTGCTAAGATTTGGGTATGTGTGATAACACCTTCCCTACCTCTACAAGGGACATAAGCATCTGGATTCTGGTATCAAGGAGGTCATACATACTGAAGGAACCATGTGTCTGTGTGTGTAGGAGAGAGAGAGAGAGAGAGAGAGAGAGAGAGAGAGAGAGAGAGAGAGAGAGAGAAGAGAGAAGTGACAAGATTGAAAAGAGAGAGAGAATATAGGGAGAAGGTTGGAGCTGCAAGAGTTGGCTAGTGAGGCTAACTGTGCGACTGCCTACAGCTCTTTGGACATCTGACTTTGAAGAAAAAAGTAAGAATAATAATCCCCCAAATCACTGTTCATGTAGCGCAGGCTGATCTCAAATTCCCTTTGTAGGCTGACCTTGAACCTCTGATTCCTGACCTCTTCCTCCTGAGTGCTGGAATCCCAAGTGTGTGCCACTGTATACTGCTCATGTTTTTTATTATTATTATTATTATTATTATT